>NC_056744.1:1033750942-1034050942 GCF_019279795.1 Protopterus annectens
CTATAGTTATGTAAAGAACTTCCACGGCAGTACCAACATGTGCTTTGAGCTACTGCACAATGTTAACTCCAGTGCTGAGGCAACAGATATTGTCAATATACTGGCACACAGATTCAGTGGCAACTTTTCCCTCTCCCCACCCCCAAAGGACCAATCACAATACCAGTACACTGCCAGGCACCCAGTAATAATGCTGCTTTGGTTAACACACCATTGTCCAAGGCCAAGAATACAGCTTCTTTTGGACCTGGCAATATCCCTGCCTGTCTTCTGCATGAACTACAGAGTGAACTGGCATCTCAACTGTGTGCCCAGTTCAATCACAGCCTCACCTCAGGCTTTGTCCTTACTGACTGGTGCTACAGTTATCCCTCTCCACACAGGAGGAGTGGATGCAGACCCTGGGAAGTATCACCCCATTAGCCTAACAAGGCTGTCATGCAAAGCTATGGAACGAATCATCATGGACCTAAAAAAACAGGGATATGGGAATCTCCAGACACAGGATCCCACACAGTTTGCTTTTTTGAAGGGTAGATCATGCTTGTTCAATCAACCTGGTCGACTTCTTTGAGTCAGTCACCAGAGCTGTGGATGAAGGCAAGGTGGTTCATACAGCCTCCTTCAATCTGGCCAAGCCCTTTGATAGCATTCTCCACTCATCATGGATAAACTCACTAAGCTACGCATCAACCCCTTTAAAAGTAGGTGGGTTACAAACTGTCTCACAGATAAAACCCACAATGTGAAAGTAGCTGAGCCCAAGTCAGACTGCCGACCAGTCATGTGTGGAGTTCCACAGGGTTCAGTCCCGAGCCTGTACATTCTGAGGTGAACTGTACATTTGAGAGGTCTGTGCATGTCTGTCTCTCCTGTTTGGTATCAACTTCTCTAAAGTCCATGCCAACAAGAAGGGACTATGGCTGACGATGTTTGCAGATGATTGCAAACTGGGAGCTATTAACTACCCAAGTGATGTTGACATCCTACAGAAAAACCTCACTGAGACCAGTGACTGGTGTCAGAGCCATGGCCTTAAGCTCAATGTCAATGAATATGTTGTCATCCCCCTTAGAGATGTTACAGCACCAATAATCAGACACCAGTGTGAAAGTGCATACTCAGAACCAATTTCACCACAGTCGCAATCACATACTGGTAGGTCAGGTGAACAGTAGAGTATATGAACTGTGTGAAGAAATACATAATAGTTTTCCAGTCTCACACTACCCCTACATATAGTGGTCCAATTCTCAGTGTAGTCTGAATCCTGAGGACACGTCTCAGTCCATACAGCCAATAGACCAGCAGACACTGGAGCAGTATGCACAGTCAGATAAAAAAGAGCCATAACACTCAAATCATCAGCATGTTGTATTTTATTACAAGAAACGCATATGACTAATGATCAGTGGGAGTCAGTGAAGGATAAGAAATGGGTTAGGAAGATTGTGTCGGCGGAAGGAACAACAAATAGTGCAGGGGTGGCAATTTTAGTTAAGAATCACTTTCAGGGAGATATTAGGGATGTGAAAATGGATCAGGAGGGTAGATGGTGTTTGGTCCTTCTCACATCCAAATGTTATGATAAACCTATAGTACTAATATGTGTATATGCCCCTAATGTTAATCAGCATCATTTCATAGCTTCAATCTATTCCATTTTACAGTCATACAATAATTGCTATATAGTGTTGGGAGGTGACTGGAACTCTTATCAAGATCCTAAATTAGACAAGTTGGGTGCTTCTTCAGTGTTCAATAAACAGGCAATGGTAGCATTGAAAGAATTGAAAATGGATTTCAAACTCTATGACCCTTTTAAACACATACACTCACAAGGGAAAGCAGAGAATTTTACTTATTATTCAACCTGCCATAAAATGTGGTCGAGAATTGACTTTTTCTTAATTTCAGAGGTGTTGATCTCAGCTGACCCTAGTGTTTCTAATCAAGTCAGACAACTCTCAGACCATTCAAAGATAACTTTAACCTTAAACAGTAGTAATATGGATACTAAGAGGCTTTGAGGGTATAATTGGTCCTTGAACCCATATTTACTAACCAAGGAAGATAATATATTAATGGAAGTCAAGGAGATACTTAAACAGTCATTAAATAATATTTCCCAAAATAGACACCCAATAGATATAGAATGGGCTACAACTAAAACACAGCTAAGAGGACTATTTATACAAAAAGCTACATATTATAAAAAATTACAAAAGAAGACTCAATTGGATTTAGAAACTAAAATTCAATTACTGGACCAAGATTTGATGAGGAACTATAATGAACAGACAGAAACTGAGCTATTAAGATGTCAAAAGAACTATTTTACTTCATAATAGAAATTTGTCACTTTATGAACAAAGAAATTTAGTTAAATATGCAAATCATATTCAAACCCCCTCGAAAGCATTAGCTCGCATTATTAACCAGATGAAATCAACACGATTAATTACTGAAATACACTATAACAATACTACATATACTGACAAGGCGGATATCATGAAGACCTTTGAAAAAATTTTAATCAGATTTATGGTGAGAAGCAGACACTCTTGCAAGATAAAGACAGAAAAGATTTTTTACAGAGAATCACTTTCCCTAATATTGACAAGGAATTTCATAGAGATTTAATCAAACCGATTACAGTTGAGGAGGTGTCGAAACAATCAAGAAACTGAAGCCTCACAAAGCCCCAGGCCCAGATGGTTTGACCTCGGAATTCTACAAATCTTTTAGTGAGATTTTGAGCTGTGTATTGTCACAGACTTTTAATTATATCACTCTAAATAGAATTAATGATCCTCATTTTAATGCCTCAAGGACAGTTCTGATATTAAAAGAGAAAGGTGATTCCAAAATCCTGATAATTACAGGCCTATATCACTTTTGAATATGGACATGAAAATCATGACATCCATTCTGGCGAGTAGGCTGAAAAAGGTAATAAACCCAATAATATCAGAGGAACAGGCGGGTTTATGGATGGGAGGCAGACCACGGATAATACCTTAACGCTCCATACCTTAATCTCTTATGCGAAATATAAAAACCTGAATTTGTATGCCCTAATTATTGATGCTCAGAAAGCATTTGATAGGGTTAATTTGGATTATTTATTTGATACATTACCTTATTTTAATATACCGCAGGAGTTTATCTCAATGTTAAGGATACTATATAGAAATGCATACACAAATTTATTTATAAATCACGAATGCTCGAATAGGATAAAAATCATAAATGGTACCCGACAAGGCTGCCCATTATCTCCCATCTTATTTAATCTTTACTTGGAGCCTTTATTTATACACCTTAAGCAAAATGTTTTTATAATTCTCCTGTACTGTATGGAATAAAGGTTAGGATGGCTGCCTATGCAGATGATTTAAACATATATTGTACCACACCTGTTTCCGATACTGAAAAATATTAGCTGCAATAGAAATCTTTGAGAGAATTTCCAATTACAAGCTAAATTTTAAAAATCTAAAATATTCCCATTAAAGACACCCACACCTTTTCAATGCTACCATTAATAGGACAAGTATTGACGGAAGAAAAGATAAAATATCTGGGAATTGTCTTCTCAACTGAAAATAGAGATTTTTTATTAAAAATGTAAAGTCAACTACAGATCAAATAACATTGGATCTTGAAAGATGGAGTAGATTGAAGTTACCGATGATGGCAAGAGCAGCTATCATAAGAATGAATGTTCTTCCTAGAATGTTATATATTTTAGAGCTGCACAACTCAGAATTACCAAAACATTCTTTAAACAGCTTCATATAAGATTGGGAAGTTTTGTTTGGAAACCTAGGAAGGCGAGAATTTCATATGAAAACTTCATGCCTCTAAAAATAAAGGGGGGGGGCTGGAATTACCGGATTTCAAATGTACTATTTAGTGATTCAGGCCAATAGGATTTTAAAGACGTCTTACTGATAGTGATAATAGAAAATGGACACCCAAATGGGTGCTCTTAACGTACAAGCATATAAATGAAGTGGGAGTCAACGCTAAAGCATTACCCTTTTTAAATAATTGGACAATGAGTAAATATAAGCTAATGGAGCACATCAAAAGTTATGTAACGGCAATTCAAACTCTATTCGCTTCCTTAAATTTACTAAAATATATGATGGTTTTCCAACCGTTTCATAGGAACCCAAATTTAACAATTGGTGGGCAATTGATTGATCTAAAGAAATTCCCTTTAATCATGGAGTTAACTGTACTCGATTTATATCCTTTTCTAAGAGTACCAGTACAGGATATTTTAAAAGAAATAGAACTCCCCATTTCCTATTTAATTATAGTAAGACAGCTAAAAGACTTGGTTATAAACTATTTTAACAACTTTGAAATGAAAGGGGAAGATTTAATCATTTCTCGTAATCTATGGGAAGCGCTGTTGCAGGATAGAAAATATATAACCGCAGCATATAAATTGATAAAAGAGAGGAAGTATAATAATTATATTCTTTTATCGAGTTACTGGAGAGAGAAATTGATATTCCCAGACGACAATAAGATATTGGAGGCATTTAAATTAACATTAAAGTCCGTATCCCTTCAGAAATTGGTATTTATGCAGCTGATGATATTTAACAATGCATACTATACTGTCTCACTTTGCACAAATTTGATGAAGAATTCACCCATATGCCCACATTGCTTTGATCAGACAGCAGATTTGCTTCACATGTTCTGGAGTTGTAAGTGCATTTATAAATTGTGGAATTCATTAAAATTGCAGTTACAAAAAATGGGTTACCAAAATTCAACACTCTCTTGGGAGTTTATGATTCTTCATATTCCCGGAGAATCTAAATAAATCAAAATCGATTGTAATTATGAATATTTGCCTATTAATGAAATTATATATAGCCACAAATTGGTTGAACCCAGCCCAGACATCATGGGAAAATTTCAGATTGTTGGCAATAAAACACATCTTAGCACATAAACTGTTAATTAGTGATCACAAGAAAAATATCAACAACATAAAAATCTGGGAGCAAATTTTTAATATTATTTTGGCTTAAGAGGTTACTATCCACTTTTTCTCGTTCAGCAGAATATAGTCTAAATCAACCTTAGATTAGATAGAAAATGTACAGAAAAGACAGATTGTTGGCTTGGATTTGTTAATGTTGAATTTTTTTTTTTTTTTTTTTTTTTTATTTTCCATTTGATTGTTAGTGCTGTACCTTTGATCAATACATGAGGTTGATATATATGTGAAATTAACCAATGGAAGCATTTTGTATATATTGTATATAATGTGTGAATTTGTAATATGGTTGTGAAAAATAATAAAAAATGATTATTGAAAAAAAAAAAAAAAAAGAGCCATAACACATCTACCCCCTCCATACACAGCTGAAATAATATGTACACATGATGTGTACACAATCCCAACTGTCTGTCAACAATGGCCAGACATGCACAGACCTCTCAAATGTACACTTCACCTCAGAATGTACAGGCTCAGGGCTGATATCTATGGCCTCTTTCCTGTAACAGGTCTGTGGGTCTACAATATGTCACTGGGATGGTAGGAGAAATGCAGGCAAGAAATAATGCTACTAAATACGTCTGAGCCTCATAGTGCATGACATCTGGACAAAGCCTGACATCATTTGGGAACAGAGGCACAAACACAGGCGTAGATTGGACATATTGATGTAAAAAATGTAGACAGTTGCTGATGTTACTGGGCTTGTAACATATCCTTTATGAGGAATATGAAGGCAGTAACACCAATGGAGTTTAGTATTTACTGACTGCATTCCCCAGCGTCCCTAACTGATTTTCCAAGGACAACAACTGTCTGGAGAACAGACAAAACATAACAAGCAAACATGTGGCCAGTCTGTGGACAGCATGCCAGTGGAGAGGTATGTCAGAGACATATCACTGTCAGACGTGAAGTCACTCACTAAATGCATGTCCACACAAACCCTGTCAACCTATCAACCCACCATATGTATAACAGCACTGATGACATAGAATTTGTTCACAATTCTGGAGATATGTCCCCCATGTTGTTGTGCTGTCTCCAGTTTTCCTGTCCTGTGAAGTATTCTCACCTACTGTCTGTGACTCTGTAGCCCATCACCTCTGTAATGTCCCCTCACACAGGCAAATAATAATGCCAAGGCCCACATGAAAGATGTCCTATTTGTTGGAGCTAGCAGCAGTGCCCAGGCCCACAGCACAAAACTATGTGGGCACCTACATAGTTGTATGGCCTTAGCAATACCTGACATCTGCACAGAGGACAGATAGGAACTGGACAGCAAACATGTGATGCATTAGGATGAATGTCCTGAAGGACAGAAGTCTGAAAGTGAAATGTATGCCATTACTACATGACAGTAGTCCTCAATGACATGGGCAAAAAACATAGTACTCTGCAGTTTATATAATATCATATTAATATCCAATAGAAGATACATAAAGACATACAGCTGAAACATGAAGAACAAGACAGCGAAGTACTCAGAGTCCCAGCTCTGCATGCAGAGATGCATGGTTGGAGTACTACAATAGGCAATCTAAGTTTACATGGAAAAGCAGTGTCAGCAGTACTAATGTCATAATACAATATGTGTAGAATCATATTCGTCAACCAGTGTACTGTAGCTGGTGTAACATGCACGTGTGAGTGCATATAACATGATACTACCCATGTATAAGAAATAATAAATAAAACAACATGTGCTACTACCCATGTATACCCAAGTGTCCTGTACAGTATAGTCACACCCCTTGCTACTTTAATAAGAGCACATAAAAGCATGTTATGTACAGGACATTAAATAAACTTATTACATGATGTCATTACTCTGCTATTTTATGAGACTGGAATGTGAGCAATGGTTACCAGGCAGAGCTATGCTTGGTAGGTTTGCACATTGCTTAAATATGAATGATAACCAGTAGTTACCTCTGCTAAGCATATTTGCGCACTGGTAAGCGTCAGTAAGTGAAGCCTACAGTTTAAGCGCCTATCGGTTTAACCGTGTTTTAGTGCCGTGCAAACCCACTAACAACTGCTTAAAAGTGCCTTAATCACTTTGTATCCAGCATCTCAGCTTCTGGCCAGCAACAAAATAATCAGCCATGCTCAGTCTTGAGCCCAAGATGCTAAACACCATAGTCACAGCAATTTACCACTAGGCCATCTTAGCTGTGAGATGTCAGGGTGTTTTTTTACAAAATGTCATGCAGTACAGTCAGTTTACAATAGGAAAGGCACATGAGGAATGATTACCTACAAATATATGCATGAAAAAATATTTACATATATAGAGGGATAGATATGTGTGGAGATACATACATACAGATATATATATATATATATATATATATATATATATATATATATATATAAAACAATATGTAGATATATTACCAAGAAAGATTGACGTGTATAAATATATATATATATATATATATATATATATATATATATATATATATATATATATATATATGCATACATGTCTCTAAATGCCCATACAAGCATATCCTGCTGATAGACCACCCATAGCTGGGGCAGCATGCACAGTTGGATACAAAAGGTCCCATGACACTCACATCTGCCCCCCTCCCACAGTGCTGCTACAAACTCATGATAGGCCATACACAATGGCCAGACATGTACTGTGACCTCTTAGCAAAACAACTACAATGAGTGAAGATAGTAAACAAAAATACAGCCAGTAATTCACATAAGTTCATTTTACTCTGATGTCTTTGCCAAAGCCTTCAAGGAGTAACACGTTACAAGAAATACTTGCCTTAATTAGAAGACGCAATTAACACTTAAGTACATTTAAATACCCAGCCTCCAATTACAATCCTCATTCAACCCCCTAGGGGATAAAGTATCACATTTAAAAACATGCATTGATGCTGTACATAATTGTTCTTTTGTGACTGTTCGATCAAACTGAGAAACAGACCTTTTCCAAAGCAGTACCTTGTAACCCACTACGCTTATTTACATGTATATACACAGCCTCCAATTACACAACTCATTTAACTCCCTAGGGGATAATGCATCACATTTAAGAATTTAAACTGATTCTGTAAATAACAAATGTTCTTTCATGACTACTAACCCCATGGTGAGAATTATTAAAATGTACAGACATAGAACTGTCTTTTTTTCTCATCAGTAATATGTCTCACATGTTCTAATAGTCTAGTTTTAAAACACTTGTTACTCTCCACCACATAAAATATGTTACAAGGGCATCTAAGAGCATTGTCCATATGTTGTCTACCCTTTCCCCTCAGCTGGAATGACAGAACAAAATAATGGTAGACCCTATTAACCTCCTACTGTATGGCATCTGTACAAAGCCTGACATAATTTGGGACAGAGGCCCACAAATATGACCATACTTGAAATATTGCTGTTATACACTGAGAAAATTGCTGGTGTTACAGAGTTTGTTATAACATATAATTTCTAATTGATATAAAGTCAGAAACACAAATGGATGTTAGAATTTACTGATTGCAATCACCAGAGTATGCTACTGGTTTACAACTGCAAACAAATCTCCCTTTCGACACAGGAACCAACTGTGAAAATGTAGTAAATGTCAAAGAAACAGCAAAGGTTCCAAGCACGCTTAGTTCAAAATATTTAATGGGTACAAAAAATACACAGGGTAAGCACTTTCACGGACCAAAGCTCCGCTTCATCAGACCATAATGGTCAATCGGTACAATTCCTGTCATCCCTCCTTAGTGTCCAACCTGTCATAGAACTCTTCATATGCCCATCCTCAGCCTTTGCCACCTCTCTCTTTGCCATGCACATCATCTCCTCGTACTTCTGCTTACTTTCCTCATCTCTCTGACAGTCCCACTCCTTCTTCCCCAACCTCTGTCTGTGTATTCTGTCTAGTATTTCCTCAGTCCACCAACAGGTGTCCTTGTACTGCTTCCTCCATCCACGTCACCCCAAGCACCCATCTAGCTGTCTCCCTTACCAGCTCTGCTGTATTTAACCAGATATTTGTTAGATTGTCACTGCCACCCAGTGCCTGTCTCAACTCTTCCCTGAACTCCACCTCACAAGCACACTTTTCCAATTCACACCATTTGATCCTTGGTGCTGCCCCCACACTACTCCTTATCTCGATCACCAACATCATCTCACATACCAACATTCTCTGCTGGCTAAATACACTTTCCCCTGTCACCACTTTACAGTCTCCAATCTCCTTCAAACTGGCCCTCCTACATTGGATATATTCTACCTGTGTGCATCTTACTCCAGTCTTGTATGTCACCCTATGCCCCTCCCTCATGTTATAGTGCATATTCACCACAGCCATGTCCATACTTTTTGCAATCTCCACTACCATCTCACTTTCTCCTCTCCTTTTAACACCATACATACCCATCAATTCCCCATCCCCTCTGTCCCCTTCACCAACATGCCCATTGACATCTGCTGCAATGACCAGTCTGTCACCCTTGGGTACAATCATCACCATGTCATCCAACTGATGTCACATTTCTCTTTCTCATCTATCATACAACCAACTTGCATAGCATATGCACTAACAACAGTCATCATTACACCATCAGCTTACAGCTTCAGAAACATCACTCTATTAGACACTTATGTCATCCTCCAAAAACACTATTGGCATACTGTTCCTTCAGCAGATGCCCCACTCCCTTCCACCTCCAGTCCACACCCTGATAGCACAATTGTAACCTGCCTACTGTACACCCAGCCATGATCCCCTTCCATGTGGTCTCTTGCACACACACACAATATATCAACCATCCCCTGGCCATCATATCAGCTAGCCTGGTACCTATACCACTCATACTGCCAACATTAACAATTCTTACCCTCAATACCACCCTCCTAGTCTTTCCCATCTCTTCCTGCCATATGACTGTTGGACATCCTCAAGGAGATGCCTGTCAGTGTGCAAAGGCTACTGTGCTATTGAATGACTCAAGTATGTTACAGTGATATTGAGACACTGTCACTGATTTTGTCCCATTGCACCCTTGTATACATGGCATCCTACAGATGTCCTGCTGTAACAGGTTGAGAGGGATGACTGCACAGCAAGAGTGTAAATTTAGTGTGCCATACTGACATAGAACAGACATGTATGTGAGGTATTAGCTATGCACATGTCAGTATGAGTAAGTGTATGTGTCTATCTCATGAAAACAGACATGGGATGCAAAATGTCAGTTAAAACAGCTGTACATGTTGTGCACATGTGTAATCTTAGTAACTGTGCACCCAAAAGTGTGACATTTCTACAGCTACTGGTTGTTGCATTGCCCTGACACAGCCATGGTTAGTACAGTAAGCATGATTATCATGACTAAATTGGAGACGTGTCCTACTGTGTTATGACTTTGTGGCCGTGCCCACTACAAACAACTGATTGAAGACGTACATGGCTGTATGGACTCAGCAATACCTTACTTGTCATACCTGCCTCCACCAACATAGAGTAATCACCTTTGCTGGACAGCAGCATTACACAAACCACAGACTTGGTCCCTATAGTGGCTGTACAGGGCAAAGTAGGTGCAGGAACCAACCTGGCATTGTCAGCCATTGTTTGAACAAGCATATAAGGTCATAGGTGGATTACTGTAAGGCCAACTATGAGTACAAATTGGAGACATCCACCAGGGGCAATCACAAGGCCATCTTCCCATATGTCTGCAGTCTCGGAGGCAACATACCAACCTAACCTGTAATGGTGGCCAATCAGATCACATACACACACAGCATAGCTACAGGCAACCTGATGCAGATAGGGTTAGGGCAGACATCCCCTCGGCTCAGCATCATTATAGGTGAATATGTACTGCACCCACACCCCTCCACTCATCACCAGTGAGTAGACACATATTGCCTACTGAAAGGCAACAAATGTAAGTATCCATGGGATGTCATATCATCCCTGTCTGCATCCTACATGAACTCAGGCATGTACTCCCAGCTGCATTACACACTGTAATCACACTAAGCCACATCACCATCCACATGGAAGATGGCTAATGCCATCCATTTACACAGACCTGAATGAGGAATGATGGATTATGCAAACAACTTGCCCTCACTGCGGGCAGTATGACTCAGGACCAGGAATGCAATGCAAGCTGATACTGTGTTGATAGATTACAGGGGTATGCTGTGGTTATGAGTGTTGGCTACTGGTATTCAAGATACATGAGCAGGTACTGGACATACTGTTGCCAAATGTATGGGGTCCTGTGATGCTTCCCTGTTAGTGTCTACCAGGTACAGTGTCACATCACCAGCGGGAGACCTTTTCACCAGCGGAATGCAACCTGATAATGGAAGCAATAATACAGAACCACACAGTACTGTTGGGCCAAAGCCAGCAACATCTGTAGGAGAGAACCACCCTGTGGGATAACTCTGTCCACAGGGTAAATTAGGTGGGCCTGCACACATATACATATGAGCAGGTACAGCATCATGCCACCAACCTCATATGTCATGCCTGGCAAAGGGCTGCTGCTGTGGCCAGAGACCCAACAACCACAGGTGGGAGTGTAACCATGCACCCCCCACTGACACCAAATTAGGAGCTCCTTGCCAAGTTTGGGCCACCCATCACAGTACAACAACAAGGTACAAAGCCCCACTTGCTGGAGGTGGGTGGCACAGACAATGGACAAGGAGCATGCAGGTAAGGTTCCATTGAGGATTAGTAGACTACTGTATGAGACATACTTGTATCTGTACAGTATCTAAATGCTTATGCCAGGTCAGATTGCAGTTGTGGATAGGATTTCTAATGCACAGAAGTGCAAATCTATGGTGAAGGACAGCAAAATGTGAAGTCTTGGGTGTTGTACTGCACATGTACAGACATGCTGCATCCATCCTTTTCCAAGGGCACATGTGAGTCTGCTGACAATACCTCTATACCCACAACTACATGGATCACTCTGGTCTGCATATGGGACAACAGCCTGAAGCTGGTGGGTATGGAATTGTTCAGTTGTGCTTTGGCTATACCCCAGGCATGTGGCAGGCATGCAAGTTACCATGCACACAACTATGACTAATAGCCATACTGCTTTATGTGCATGTTCACTTGTGCTGGGGTTAATTGTATTGCATCACAGTGGTCACCACAGGGGCCTATCTGAAGAGAATGTAACATTCCTCAAAACCTGTCAGTGCAAGATGTCTGAACAGACACCAGCAAAATGTGTTGGACAAACTGACTAAGGTAGGAACATGTGTGAAACATTACTGCTATACAGTGGATATAAAATGTATACACACACCTGTTAAGATGCCATTTGTTTCTGACATATACTGCTTGAGACCACAATATGTCAGTCCACACCTTTCCCAACCTTTAATGTGACCCATGACATGAACAATTCACTTGTAAAACCAAGCATCTGGACTCATGTATTGCACCTAGAAGCCTGGACAAGTGTGAGGGTAGCAGGCATTGTATCAGTATGCTGTTTCAGTCAGGTATGATACCTGACGCTGCCATATGTGTCAGTACACTCACAGTGGCCTATTTGGCAACTATATCACATACATGGGCATTCTTAAGGCAGACAAAGCACTAATACGATCCAAACATCTGGATGTTTCAGACACATCTGTACAGATGACTGGTATAATGGTACAATGGTTTCACATGCTGCATGTCAGGCAGATGCCATTACCACACTATATAAAGTAATAGCATCAGGAGGTGGTCACCTGCCATGGATGGCATACCCATCAAAATGGTATCAGCCACATAAGATATGACACACATATCACTATTCAGATTAGAACTCCTACCTATCTGTTTATGTATATTATAGTGTTACACAGTTATCAGATGTACCACAGATCTTACACAATTTTACCTCATCCAAATGTACTTGTAAGGTGAATGACATCAACAGGACTACTAAATTAGGATGAGTATGGTGTTATACAACTCAGAATGGTATAACCTTTACAGTACATGATTCTCACACAAACACACACACAGTTGCCAATACTGAGATTAGAACTCCTGCCTATCTAGTTATTTCTATTATGGTATTAAGCAGTTATCAGATGCGCCACACAGCTTATACAATTTCTCCTTCTCCAAAGGTACTTCTAAGGTAAATGACATCAACAGGACTACTAAGTTAGGATGAATATGGTGTTACACAACTCAAAATGGTATAACCTTCACAGTACATCATTCTCACACAAACAGTTGCCCGTATTGAGATTAGAACTCCTGCCTATCTAGTTATCTGTATTATTGGTATTACACAGTTATCAGACACATGTAGCTTACACAATTTCACCTTGTCCAAAGGTACTTCTAAGGTGAATGACAACAGCAGTAGTAAAGTAGGGTGTGGAAGTGTAATGGGTGGAACACAAATCAAAATTGTGTATGACACACAGTATCCAATTCACACAAGCATGCACACAGTTGCCAGTATTGGGATCAGAACTCCTGCCTACCTAGTTATTTTTACTATAGTGTTACAAAGTTATCTGATGCACTACAGAGCTTATACAATTTCACCTAGTCCAAAGGTACTTCTAAGGTGAATGACATCAACAGGACTTCTAAATTGGAGTGAGGGGAAGTGTTAAGGGTGGTACACAAGTCAAAAATGGTATAACCCACACAGTACATGATTCTCTCACTCACTCACACACACACAGACACACACACACACATAAACACACACACACACACACACACACACACACACACACACAGCAGTATTGGGGTGAGAACTCCTGCCTATCTAGTTATGTTTACTATAGTGTTATGCAGTTACTGCATGTGCTACAGAGCTTACTGGACTTACAACTGGCCAAAGGTGCTGAGAACTGCACAGCTGAGGTAAAGTATTACAGGTGGCAGGAAGTCTGCCTTCAGTTTCTACCGTACATCTTGCTAGTTCTTTCTGTCTTGCACTTCAAATAGCATTATAGCTTTGCACTTAAACAGGTTATTGTTTCAATAAATGTATCACACCTGGGAGCCATCAGCAGTACTCGTTCATCATGGAATTAGCCCCAGTACTTACTACTTATGACCACCCCTCCAGGCATGATTGAAGTATGGTTTTCTGTGCTTTCACCCATTAACCTGGTGCACTTGTCCAGTCTGAGGCACTGTTGCAACTGCTTGATGTACAAGACAATCCTCTCCTCTAAACTCCAAACACTCAGACCAGTGAGAGTTGCCCCTAAATCACCAAATGGCAAAATATGCACTCTCCAGCAAGGGCTGGACTAGCTGGTCAAGAGGATGAGATCAACACCTGCACCACACCATGTGGACCACATAGCTTGCCACAACACCCAGTATGACAGCCCTGAAATACACTGAAAAGCAACACACCCACCTTCACAGAGGCACTCAATGGACATTTACACAAACAGCACAGACAAGCAAGACAGACACCCACTCAGATACCATGACATAGCACATGCCAAAGGACACATGTCTGCTACACAGTGTGCCTCTCAACCTAAGCTCCAAAGGCTGACCACCTTGCACAATACAGTGATCATGGGTGACTCAGTAGTGTGGCACACAGATGTCCCACTCATTATGTTGATTATGGAGGAGGTAACAACCAACTGCCTATCACGTGCCAGCATCCAACACATGACACATCCAGTCAGGCCACTCCACAACAGCTACAAGTATCACTTTGTCATTATCCATGTGGGTGTGAATGACTGAGACACACCTCCCTGGGCTACATGATAAGAGACATGGTTGAACACTCAGATTATGTGGTCCAGGCAGGTGTGACAGTAGCCCTGAGCAGTATACTGCCGTCACCCAGAATGTTGCTGCAGTACTATCAACAGATAATTGACTGCAGCATTGGCTTATATGCTGTGTGTCATTCTCAGGGGATCCAGTATCTCTCTGCTTGGGATAACATGATTGACAGACTTCAACGCCTTTCCAGAGATGTCCTAAATCTGTCATCTCTGGGTTTCCAGGTATATGGTAAGTGTCTTGCCACCCCTATAGTGCCTTATTAGGCAGTGTTCCAAATCAAATTACCCACCGTAACAGCTAGACATGTATGCAGTCTGAGGGTCATGCTGCTCAACAGTAGACATCTAACTGTCAAGATGCAGTCACCCAAAGCACTCCTCAGAGTGGAGGACATTGACATTTGTGCTGTAATGGAGAGGTGGTTCACAGTGCACTAACAGGCTATGATGCATTCCACAGCTGTCAGTGCCAAAACATGGACCACACCTCCACAGGTGTTGTCTCCATATCCATAATGGATATGCATAGCTCCAGACTAGTATCCCTGCATAATGCATTGGAGGTACTTCCTGCAAAACTGATTTTGGGGAATAGTGCAATCCATACCATAGCCTATCGGTCCCCAGCTATGTTGCTAAACTGTCAATGCACATTCCTCAACAGCCTGGCATCTATGAAGGTCCAACCCAAGAGTGACATAGTAGGAGACTTCAACTACTCCTCCATCACCTGGGGAAAGTAGTCAAGCTCCAGTACACTGGCCCAACGTTTCATGGAAGTCATCAGTTCTAATGGCCTGGACTGGCTCACATTGATCCCCAGTACAGGATGCAACAACCTTGACCTGTATTGATTACTTACATATGGGACCGTTGCTCGACCACAGTTGTCAATCCCTACCTGGTCAGATCCAAACATGATGTAATCAACATGGAGCTCAACATCTGACTCACACCCCCTTACAAAGGTAAACACATTGCAAAACCTCTCCAATGCTGACATTGCAATTCTAAAAACAGGGGTGGATGAATTCACTGCACCCATGCCAATGGGAAATAGCTGCATGACTGCCACATCATACACATATGCACTGCACAAACATGTACATGGATGCATGATGCTAACCATAGCCAACAGAACACAGGCACTGTCCTCCAAACACTGGAAGCCATTGTGATGGTCCCCTGCCATTACTAAAGTGTACAACAGAAGGAGGACACTATTGCAGAAAATGGTGGCATCTCACTACTGGCAAACCCCTTATTGCCTCAAACGCAACTTGGGATCCCTCATGGAATTATCTACAGGCAGCTATGAAGGCAGATTTGCAGCAGCTACTGATGAAAATCACAAAAGCCTTTGATAGTTATATCAACAACCTCCACAGCCATAACCACAAGTACTGTGAGTTACTGCACAATGCTGATTCCTATCCTAACACAACAGATATTGGCCACAGTCATGACAACAAAGTCAATGCCAGCTTTACCCCTCTCACCCTCCAAAGGAGCCAATCACAATGACAGATGAATGCCAGGCACCCAGCATTACTGCAGGGCAGGTTAGACCTCCATTGTCCACAGGTAAGGATACAGTTTCCATGGGACCCCAACATATCCATGGCTGTGTTCTACATGACATACAAGGAGACCTGGCACCACATCTGTGTGCCCTGTTCAGTCACAACCTCACCTCAGGCTTTGTCCTTCCAAACTAGCACACTGCCACAGTCATCCCTCTCCATAAAGGGGTAGCATCTACAGACCCTGGGGATTATTGGGGCCTTAGCCTGACAAGTCTACTATGTATGGGTATGGGTGCATCATCAGGGACCTGATTGACAAAGATATGGGAGATCTCCTAACTCTGGATCCCACACAGTTTGGTTTTGTGAATGGCAGATCATGCCTGCTCAACCTGGTTGACATCTTTGAGTGAGTCGCCAGGGCTGTGTATGACAATAAGGCACTGCATACAGCCTACCTAAATCTGGCCAAGGCTTCTAATACCATTCATCAGTCAGGGATTATTGGTAAACCCAACAATCTAGGCATTAACCCCTATATCAGTTGGTGGTTTGCAAATTGGTTTACAGAAAACACAGTGTGACAGTGGCAAACTCCAAGTCAGACTGGCAAGCAGTCATGAGTGGGGTCCCACATGGATCAGTACTGGATAGTGTCCTGTCCAGCATCTACTACTCAGGAGTCTAGCCCAACACAGAGGAACTCTGGTTGACTAAGTTCACAGCGGACTGCAAGTTGGGAGCGATCATGAACTCCACAAGTGATGCAGACATCCTACAGAAAGGCCTCACTGATACCAATGAGTGGTGTGGAAACTATGGCCAGAAGCTTAACACCACAAAATGCATCATCATCCCCTTTGGTAAAACACTCAGTTCCTAGTAAGTTCCACATCAATGGGAGCCCAATGAACCCTGTAGGCATTATAAGAGATCTGGGGACACAGGTTGACAGCAACTTCTTCTTCAAGCACTACATTGCCAATGTGGTCAGGAAGTCCTTCTATATGGCACATTGCATTACCAAGGGTTTTGCATCCAGAAAGACAGAGGTAATTATCTCTGTGTACTACTCCCTCATTAGACCACTTCCCAAGTATTATGGCCCATTTGCCATGTACCTCACTAGACACCTGCTACAGCTGGAGAAGCCACAGAAGCACCTCACAAAGAGGTTCCTAGGCATTAAACACACATCCTACACAGACAGACTCAGCAGACCCAAGCTGTTCTCTGTGTCATATCACCTAATTAGCAGCTATCTGTGCTTGACTTACAAAGCCATGTCTGACCCATCTGGTTTAAAAATGCTACATATATATCCATCCACACAACACATAGTAGAGACCTCTACCTCAGTACCACAATCACCACAACATGCTGGTGGGACGGGTCCCTCACCAAGAGACTGCACATGCCCTGGAATACACTTCCCATACATGTCAGGCAGAGCACCTAGCTGACCCTGTTCCAGAGAAATCTTAATGAGTGGATGGGTAATAGACAGTTCAACCCATGGATCACTGCAGTGGCTATACTTGATACAGGCACTGGAATGTAACATTGGGTGGCACAATGGCAGGGCCTTTCTATGTGCTAGGCTTGTTAAGGCTCCTGGGCCATTACCTACTACATACTTGTGAACCTATAAAGTGAATGACATCAGCAGGACTGATATAGTAGTGCAGTGAGTGTTTAACCTATCAAAATACTTTGTCCTACAAACAGGAAACACACTTGCCAGATGTGAGAGTAAAACCCCTACCTAACTACTGATTAGTACCATAGTATTATGCAGTTACCACACATACTGCAGAGCTTACTAGGTTGAGAGTTGGCCAAAGGTGGTGATATGGGGAATGACATCAGCAGGACTGATAAAGTAAGGCAGTGGGTGGAAAACATATCAAAATACTTCTACTTACAAACATACATACCCACACATACACATTTGCCAGATGCAAGAGTAGAATCCCTGCCAAACTAGTCATTTATACTAGTGTGTTAAGTGTTTATCACATGCACTGCTGAGCTTCAAGCCTGATAACTGGCCAAGGTTGCTGATAAGTGACTGACATCATCTGGACTGATAAGGTGGGGCACTGTGAAGTGTCGTGGGTGGGAATGGCATAAAACTGTTTCACCTATAAACAAATAGCTCCTTCAGTCTTGCACACACAACTGTCAAACACACACACAATTCTACATTTGCCAGCACTGAGATTAAAACTCCTACCAAGCTAGTTATTTGTACTATCATGTTATTCAGTTATCGCACAAGCTACAGAGCTTATGGGATTGATGCCTGATGGAAGGCACTTCTAAGATGACTGACATCTGTAGGACTGCTAAAGTAGGGAAATTGGAGTTGTACTGGGTTTGAATGGACCCAAAACCTTTTAGTTGTGAACACACACACATTTGTCAGAACTAAGATTAGAAATCCTACCTAACTAGTTATTTGTACTATGTTATGCAGTTATTGCATGCACTACAGAGCTTATGGGGCTGAGGTCTGATGGAAGGCACTTCTAAGATGATTGATATCTGCAGGACTGCTAATGTAGGGAAATGGGAAGTGTACTGGGTTTGAATGGACCCAAAAGCTTTCATTTGGGAACAGACACACACACTTTTACATTTGCCAAGACTGAGATTAGAACTCCTACCTAACTAGTTATTTGTACTATAGTGTTATGCAGTTATCGCACGCACCACAGAGCTTATGGGGCTGGGTTTACCAAAAGTGACTTCTATGGTGACAGGCATCTTCAGGACTGCTAAGAAGGTACAATGGAAAGTGGACTGGGTGGAGAAGGCCTGTTCATTCCTAGATCCTACTAACATATCTCTAAGTGTATGAGCATACACAGTGTGTTCTTCTATAGTACATGTGGGACTCCATTCCAGGGATTGTTGTACTCCAGTCTGGTTTGTTTTGTGCTACGGCCATACCTCTCAACCTGTTGGTGCAGGATATCTGGAGATAGCCAATCAAAATGTGGGGACAATGGGCCATGCAATTATTCTGACAATGTCTCAGTAATGTATGGGTTGCAAGGGTTACAGGGCTGATTTTAGCAGATGTCTGTCATATATGCCATTTGACACTGTCATGTACTGTTTCAGTACCTGGTGACTTAATTCCTCAGATCATCACAGTGATCTTCCAGAGGAATACAGGATGGATGATGCACACACAGGGTTTATGGGCCAAATGCTACACATTCTTGCACTATCCAGCCTGTTGAGGGGTGTACCTACAAGCAATTGACTGCTGGTGCTGTGGAAATGGTCCAGCACATTGGTGATATATTGCAATGGTGGAAACCTTGTGCATTTATGTTCTGCCCTGGTCTGATTTCCAGTCCACAGTAGGGTAATATAAGTCAGACAGGATCAGGGTGACAGGCAGAGTCTAGATAGAGTTGTAGGGTATGTGGAGGGTGTGTGTCCTGGGTAGATATGTTTACCTATAGCTACCAGTATAGTGGTCTCACCTTCAATAACTACATCGCCACAACAGTCAGGAAATCGTTCTATGTGGCACATCTCATCACTAAGGGCTTTTCATCCAGAAAAAAGGAGGTCATTGTCCCACTGTACTCATCCCTTATTAGACCCATCATAGAGTACAATGCCTCATTTGGTATGTACCTCACAAAACATCTGCAACAACTGGAAAGGCTACAGAAACACCTCACTAAAAGAATCACAGACCTAAAGCTGATGCCCTATGCTGACCAACTAAAAAAACTCCAGCTCTACTCTGTCGCATATCGTCTACTCAGAGGTGGTCTCTGCTTAACATATAAGGCCATGTCAAACCCAGAGTTGTTGGACATGCTACACTTAAAGAAATCCCAATCCATCAGAGCTACAGGCTCCAGGGACCTAAACCTTGTCATCACAATGAACAAAACATGATGGAGGGGATAGGTTCCTGAACCAGAGACTTCCCATACTCTGGAATAGACTGCCCATACATGTCAAGCATAAAAGGAACCTTGATGACTGGATGGGAGATAGGAAATTTACCCCAGGGATCACGTCAATCGCCCTGCTAGACAGGGGTCCAGGGAAGTAAATATTGTGGGAAGAAATAGCCAGGGAATTGTTATGGCTAGGCTTGTAGAGGTCCTAGGGCCGATAGCCTAGTACCAACCTATGAACCAAAGTACTTTGCACTGGGATTTCCTCAATGGTTGACTGCACTTGGGAGGGTCTTGTGTGTGTCAGACTGTTTGACCAGTCTGGAGGTGTGTATTTGTCACACATATATATATGGCCCACCTCATTTTGCTTGGATGGCCACATGCTAGGGTTAAGATGTTACATAGGATGAGTGATCAGGGAGGGGTGTGTTACTCCCCATGGCTGTGGTCCAGGGTTCTGTGGGTGCAGACATGTCACCATCTTCCAGGGTTAGGCCGCAATGTAGTGAGTGCACTTCCATGTTTAACCTCCTAGCCCTTCCTTTGATTGTACAGAGTATCACAGAATATCCACATCCATGACTCGTATATCTTGCTGGTTACACAAATAAGTGTGGTTTTCTGGCAAAAGTGTTTTGCAAGTCACTCAGGGTTGAAGTCAGATATTGCTGACAGTTGACATCGGAGTTTCAGACTTCGTACCCAACAGACATTCCATGCTACTACAATAATTCCTTCAACTTTATTACATTATTAGAGCAGTATTTCAAAGGTGTCCTTCTCTTTGGACCTTCCTCACCCCATTATTCATGGCTTTGGCCAGATTTCTGCCTGGCAGGTTTTCTCCTAGCAGTTAGCAGCATGGCCTTTCTTTGCCTTTTTAGACTGTGTTATGGACCCTGTGACGATTGGGGAGAGATGGGCGAAGGCTGCCAGCCTAGTCAAATAGAATTTGATATATAATTCTGGCATTTGTAAATAAATGTAAAATACAGGCATGTTTTCTTGAGTGTAAAAGAATACTGTGAAATGTGGAACTGAAAAATAGGTAACAACATTGCACTCTACTGGCCCAGTGAAGCATATTGTGACCCTTTCATGTTAGAATTCGGCTCCAGTGCTTCTGGATGAAGGTTTCATGCCCATTGTTTTAAGGCTAAAGTTTATGACCAGAATTTACATGTGGAAGATTCTTTATTGCTCTGGTTTCTGCTAGAGTGTATATGTGAAATGCCTTTTATTGTTGTAAGTTTCTGAGCAGGTGTTAGATTGCTAAATAATGCAGTTTGTGGCCTGAGAACTCCAGGCTAAGTGTCAAAAATGATGTAATTTGGGAGGGCCTTAGAGACATGTTTGTTAGTAATGTTTAAATACTATTTCTCACAAGAGACTGGGAGCATTTTGATCTTGGATATCTAACTCAACACTCTGCTTAAGCTCACATGTAAGTTTCTATCACTGTGATTTCTGTAGGAATAGTTAAAGCTAGTAAAGATTAATTAGGTATCTTTCTTTGAAATCAGACCTGCCCTACTGTATTATTTTAAGTTTCTGTGTGATCTCTGAACTCTTAGATATCTCTGTGGTGTAGTACTTTTGTCTTGTGTTTTAATTATTTATTATTAAATATTTTTAAAACCTTCTACCTCTGGCTGGTTTATGTAGAGATAAATTATGCTTTAGAGTACATTATATATTTATAGAATTTACTGTCTAAGCCCTTCCAATAAGCCTAGACTGAATAGTCACATTACCATTGGATAATATTGCACAGTAATAATTGGACACCCTTTTAAGGGCCTTTTAGTAGCTGATATTATTAGCTGGGTGGTGGCAGGGATTACTACCGTATGTTCTGGGTAAAGGGGCACAGCTGAAGAATCTGTGTCAGCCTTTCCCAGGAGTGTCTGTAAAGTTGTATAAATACTTATTTCAAAGTGTGTGTGTGTGTGTGTGTGTGTGTGTGTGTGTGTGTGTGTGTGTGTGTGTGTGTGTGTGGTGTGTCAGCTACTTGGCAGGGACACAAAGCACTGGTTGGACAAAGAGGATACAGGAGGTTTTAGCTTGCCCAGCTAGGCTGAGACCTGGACCATATAGTTGTGCCAGTGGGGAGTCTTATTGGGGACCTGGTGAGCAAGGGTGCAACCAGCCCCAGACTGACTGTGATTTATGTGTGCACTTAAAGGAAATTGTACTTTACTGTGTGTATTAGTTATCCTTTCCTCTCTTCGAGGAGTCAACCTCCCTGGTGTTAGTGGTGAGGATTGAGGCTCCTTGATTACTGGGCCAGGGCACGGTCATCACAAGTGGCGGCAGTGGTGGGATCTACTTCACATACTAATTGGCTTGTAGTGGTGCGGGTAGAGTCAGTTCCTGTAGCTTATGTACAGTGATCTCTGAAAGTGTTTTGTACTCTCAAACAGCCACGCAGTGTATACTCAGAGTTCAGATCACAATTGTTTTATTTATTTTGTTAGCTTAGTGTTAGTCAGGGTGAGCAGGCAGCATGTCAGCAGAAGAGTATGGAAAGCTGACAAGGAGCCAGCTGGCAGAGATGTGCCAGGCAAGGGGACTGGTGCATGGAAACCTGACTAAAGCAGACCTGATTGCAGTCTTGGTTACAGCTGCATCAGAAAACAGCAGCCTGGAGGATAATCAGACTGACAGTGGAGATACAATATCCTCGGAGAATGGACAGCTCAACCTTTCTGAAGTGGACTTAAAAATCCAGCTGGAGCTAAAGAGACCTGAGTTGGAGGCCAGGCGTATGGAACTAGAAGCAGCTGAGGAAATGAGGAGTCTACAAGCTGAGGAAAATGAACAGCAGAGGAGGCATGAGAGGGAAATGCTGACTCTTCGCCAGAGTCATGGAGGTAATGGGAAAGGGAGTAACTGGACCCCAGAAGCACAAAAGGTCAGTAAATTTCTTCAACAGTTTAAAGAGGGGGATAATTTTGATAGCTTCATTCATATGTTTGAGCAGGTATATAAACAGTATGAAGTTGACCAAGGGCTCTGGGTATGGTTTCTGACCCCCTTACTCCATGGTAAAGTAACTTCTTTAGCAAAAATGCATGACACTGACTGTTTTGATTATACTGCTGTAAAAAGACACTTGTTGGAATGTTTTAAGCTAACACCTGAAATGTATAGGAAAAAGTTTCTTGAGCATAGACACAAGGCAGATGAAAATGTATGTGAATATGTTTCTGAACTGAGCACTTATTTTCATAGCTGGGTGAGTGGATGTCAGGTCACCACCTTTGAAAGGCTGGCAGACCTTTGGATAAGGGAACAAGCCCTTAACACTTTGCCTGAGGACATGAGGATCTGGTTAGCTGATAGACAGTGTTCTACTTCAGAGGAGTTGGGGAAGAAGGGAGACCTATACCTAGCAAGCAGGGCAACCCCACACAGGAAAGGGACCCCCAGTACTGCTCATGGGACTAAATGAAGCCATGGTGGGCAGCACAGACTGCCCCAACAGAATCCGCCAGTAGCAGGGGAAGCCACTATTCCAGGTACATGTCCAGGAGCTAGGGTTAAATGTTTTGAATGCAACCAGTGGGGCCATGTGGCATACAGGTGTCCATGGAGGCAAGGTGGGGAACCAAAGGTGAGGGAGCCAGTAAGTGGTAAAGACAAAATGCCAATAGTAGGTTGTCTTAAGACAACAGGGGTATAGAACTACCATCCTGCAGATGTCCTGAGAGGGAAGGATTTGGATGAGGTAGTACTATGTACTTATGCAGTTACATGCAGTAAGGCTAGGAGACAAGCATGTGGGTCTGGTAGCCTGGGGGAGACCCAGACAGACTGCATACTTGCAGCCAGGACTGCTGAGGTGGTTACTTCAGGGAGTGAGCTACGCTGTAGCAGTGAGACTGAATGTGAG
Source organism: Protopterus annectens (assembly GCF_019279795.1). Taxonomy (NCBI): domain Eukaryota; kingdom Metazoa; phylum Chordata; order Ceratodontiformes; family Protopteridae; genus Protopterus; species Protopterus annectens. The sequence continues at coordinate 1,033,775,132 of NC_056744.1, forward strand.
CCACAGCTGCTTGTAGGTGCTGATGTTCCCTTGGACAGGGTAACTGCAAAGGAAGAAGTGAATAGTAGTACCCAGGCTGACAGTAAGACAACACTGTCAGAGGATGCCAGACTTGCTGTGGAAGGGGAGCTGGGAAGGATTACAAGGAGAGACTTGAGACAGGCTCAGCTCTCAGACCCTACATTTCAAGATCTGAAGCAGGTAGCTAGGGAGGCACCTGATTCTCAAGGGAAGGGGGAATCTGTATACTGGAACAAAGGGTTACTGTACAGACAGTGGACCCCTGAGGGAGTGCTAGAAGGTGAGAGAGTACAGCAGTCGGTAGTGCCTAGAGCTTACCATCTGGTGCTTCTAGCCATAGCCCATGTTATTCTCTTTGCAGGTCATATGGGCATAAAACATACAAAGAGGCATATTATGCAAAACTTCTATTGGCCTGGAATTTCCAGAGATATAACAGGGTACTGCAGGACCTGTGATCAGTGCCAAAAGGTAGGCAAGACAGGAGGCAAGGTCAGAGTTCCTTTGATGCCTTTGCTTGTGATTGAGGAGCCCATGTTCCACAGGGAAAAAGTATATTCTAATGATTGTAGATTATGCTACACGATACCCTGAGGCAGTGGCTTTGTCCTCCATTGAGGTAGAGAAGGTTGCAAATGCTTTGCTAGAGATTTTCAGCAGGGTAGGTTTCCTAAAGGAAATACTGTCTGACAGAGGTGCCAATTTTATGTCAGACCTGCTGGCTTGTCTGTGGAAGTCCTGTGGGGTGAAGCACATGAAGACCACCCCCTAACATCCCCAGACTAATGGTCTTGTTGAGAGGTTAAACTCTACAATCAAGTCCATGCTACGGGCATTTGCAGATCAGTTTAAGACAGAGTGGGACAAATATTTGCACTGGTTGGACAGCGAGGGTACTGGAGGTTTTAGCTTGCCCAGCTAGGCTGAGACCTGGACCTTATAGCTGTGCCAGTGGGGAGTCTTATTGAGGACCTGGTGAGCAAGGGAGCAACCCCAAGGAAATTGTACTTCGCTGTGTGTATTAATTATCCTTTTCTCTCTTCGAGGAGACAACTTCCCTGGTGTTAGTGGTGAGGATTGAGGCTCCTTGATTGCTGGGCCAGGGCACGGTCATCACAGATCCCATGACACTCCCTAACAGGGTACTGTGGGTGAGGCATAGGCATTTGCCAGAGGCCTGTAGGCCAGGTGTGACAGATGCAGGCCCTCTCTAGCAAGGCATTGCATTCTGATGCTTATATGTTCCCAAGTTGCCGGCAGTAGACAACCCTGAGATGTTACTAGTAAGTTGACTGTGGGTGCTACTGAAAATTGCTTTCTGTTTGTGTTGAGCCATCACTCTAGTTGACGGCTGGATGCTGCTTAAGGCTAGGGACATGTTATTGCATTTCTATGGGACTATGGGGGGAGGGACACACCTGTACACAATACACATTTGCAGAGACTGTGCTGATATTTGCTTAATAGTTTGGTCCCATTTCGCATAGTGGTGTGCCCTATCTTTGAGACTACAGGCATAACAGTATCAACCACAGGTCAGATTGTTCTGGCATAAACATTTGTAGTTTCAAACTTCTTACCTTTCAAAGCCATACTGCCACTGCCAGGCCTGCTGTGATATCATTGTGTAAACGTCTGTAGGTGGGGATTTCATGGATGTCATCATGTGGGGGCCTCTGCCGGACATTTCTGTATGGTTTTCTACAGCTAATCTGTTGGGTGAGGCTGGGAGTGGGTATGGGACCCCCACTTTGACATCCATGCATGTGACCTATGACCCCCCCCCCCAGTTATTTGGCTCACCACATATACTGCAGTGGTATTTGTCAACTAGGGTGGTATTGCATGGTGTAGGTAGGCCAGTACTGGGGATACACTTCCTGCTGTCACACAGAGCTGTCAGTTGTCTGCTGCTATCCCAGTTAGCCACCCCATTCCCTTGCATGCTTGATGAATACCATAGATATGCTATCAGAACATTCAACTCAATTCATTTATTTTGTAAAGGAGACTGGCTTACGTTGTGCCTGAGGCTGTTGTGAGGATGGTGTTTGAGGGCTGACTATGTCAGATGCACGCAGTACACTGCCTATACATGGTAAGGTATAGGTGGTGTGATGTTTGGCATCCATTTTACTGTGTGTGTGAGTCAGAGAGTGAGAGATCAGTTCCTGGGTCCCTACAGTGTCAGTGTATGTGCTATGCATTGCCTCTTTGCCAAGGCCAGGGCATACTGGGCATGCCTCCATCTGCCTACAGGGGCAGGCTCAGGATGTTCCTTCTCCAAGCTCCTCTGTGCCTGTGGAGGCCTTGGCAATGGTGGGGTGCTGTGTGGCCCTTCCCCATTTTGTTCCTGCTGCAGCTGTTTCCACAGGATCATATTGTGTAGCATGGAGCATGCTATGACCCTATGTGCACATGTGGCTGGAGAGTACTGCAAGGCTATGTCAAGGCAGCAGAACCATGACTTGAGCATCCCAAACACACACTCTATAATGATCCTGGTTTGTGCACGTGCCTCATTATGGTATTCTTGTGTGGGTGCATTTCTGATGGGTGTCATCATCCGAGGCTCCAGTGCATAGCCAGAATCCCCCACTAAATGGCCATATGGGATGCCCCCCCTGGCAAACCACTGATACAGCTGTGAGGAATGCCAGATGTGGGAGTTGTGGTAGCTTCCAGGACAGCCAGCACACACATTCATGATAATGCCCTGGGCATCGCACACGACCTAGCAGTTAATGGAGTGGAACCCCTTGCAGTTTATGTAGACCCTACCCTCGTCACCATGTGGTGCTTTGATGTGGATGTGCATGCAGTCTATGGCACCCAGTACCTCCAGGTAGTGTGCTACAGAGTGGAGGAGATGCATATTTCTGGTCCTCTCCTCCTGGGTGTTGGGGAACTATATGTGCCCACCAGCATGTATTAGCATAGTGTCAAGGAAGTGGTGGAGTACCCCGGATGCAGATGCCTGTGAAACCCCCATGATGCACCCAGTAGGTCTTTGGAAATGACTAGGGCTACATATACATTGTTATCCACTGGTATGGGTTCCCCTCTGTTGGTTCTAGCTCTGAGTTGAGGCCAGCACAGCTCAGTGATTTACTGAAGCATGTATCTGTTCACCCTGTAGCACTCTACTATCTCCAGATCATGTAGCCCCTAGGTTACCCTGGGTCTGTACACTCTTCTCCTCCTCCTCCTTGGTCTGTGGCAGTTGCATTATCATCCTCTCTACCATCAGCCTCTGGCACATACTAATGGATCAAAGCTATGGCAGTCCCTAACATTTCCAAGTTAAAATTCCCCTGCATGTATACACCAATGGTGCAAAGTTTGTGGGAAAAAAGACTGTACAGTGTTTCCATACTTTATACTGTTGTGCTGCTGATGCTGCCTATATGATTGGCTGACTATGATACATTCCAGCTGCCAGCTATCCTACTCATGGCTTTGCTTAGGCTATTGTGAGTGTTAGAGGCACTAGTGGTAATTCGTGCATGATTGCCTTTATTCTGCTGTTGCCCTTTTTGTAATTATTTTTTACTTGCATCTCCTCTCATGTACAGCTATGTGGCCACCTGCCAGCTGTATTATATTGCATGGCACATTCTGAGTTGTAAGACTCACATAGTAGTGATTTCTATGTCATTTCGCCTTTACATTGTGCTGTTGCCCTTTAATTTTATTTTACATGTCCTCCCATCTTCAGCTCTGCAGACACCTGCCAGCTGCATTATATTTGCATGGCCCATTCTGAGTTGCAAGTATCTCATAGTAGTGATTTCTACTTCATTTCTCATTTATTGTATGCTGTTGCCCTTATTTGTTTTTACATGTCCTCCCATTGTCAGCTCTGCAGCCCCCTACCTGCTGTATTATTGAGTGTTTTCATTGGCCCATTGTGGGTTGCAGACTCCCATATTGCTGATTTGTACAGCATTTCCCTTGTTCTGCTACTTTTATTTTATTTATTTATTTTTTTTTAATTTTATTTATTTTATTTTACATTTGTTGACCGGGATAGTCTGACTGGATATATGTCCATTTTCAGTGGAGGCCCGGGGAGAAAAGCTCCATACATTAAAAACAAATACAAAGAGAATTAACTCTGGCTATTAACAATATAGTTATTATCTGATTTAGCTAAAACATGTTATATGCAGCTCAATTACACAGTACCATGACAGAGCAATGGCTGGTGATACAAATAAAGAAATAGTACAGAGTAAAAGTTTTCAGGTAAATAATTAATGTATTTATTTTCATAAAGGTACCATAGGAAGTGTAGAAATCAATATAGAATAACAAAGCAACTGAAAATAAATGTTATAGACAGTAAAGGTGGTCATGCAAGAGGAGACAGAGTCAGTCACGATTTGCACATGGGCATAGCCATTGGGATTTTAATACGATTCTTAGTTGCTTCTTGAAAATTGGGGTAGATGAAAGGGATGCTAGTTCATTTGGAAGTTTGTTCTAAGTGTTACCAACAGCATTAGTAAACAGGCAATCTCCTGATTTGTTGTTGGATATTAGGGTAGCAACTAGTGCCCTATTTGCTGATCGTAGGGTTGTAAGATTTTTATATAGGCTGATACGTACAGAACACTCTAGTCATAGGTGACTCTATAGTCAGGCACACTGATGTTCCACTCACCAGGCTAAACAAGGAGAAAGTTATTGTCAGCTGCCTGTCGGGTGCCAGGATCTGCCACATAATGCATGCACTCAGGTCACTCCACAACAAGTACAAATATGACTCTGTCATTGTCCATGCTGATGTGAATGACCTGAGATGTACCTCCCTGGACTACATGAAAAAGGACATGGAGGAGCTGTCTGATCTTGTAGCCCTGAGTAGCATCCTGCCATCACCCAGAATGATACCACAGTACAAGGACAAAATGATTGACTTCAACAATTGGCTAAGCTTCTGGTGTCATTCTAAGGGGATCCAGTATCTGTCTGCCTGGGATGACATGATCGACAAACCACGATGCTTTGCCAGAGATGGCCTGCACCTGTCTCCCCTGGGATTCTGGATACTGGTTAAGGCTCTAGCCACCCATATAGTACCTTTTTAGGCAAGGTTCAAATGACAAATTCACCACTGTAACAGGTACAAGCAGGAAGAATCTGAAGATATTGCTACTCAATGATACAAGTCTAAACCTCAAAATGCACTCACTCGAGGCACTCCTTAAAATGGAGAACATTGACATCTGTGCAGTGACATAGATCTGGTTCAAGTCTCCAGAGAGTACCCCTGCATTACCAGGCTATAATTCATACCCCACCTTTCGGCCACCTAACCCGGACCAAAACACTAAAGGTGGAGGCGTGTCCATATTCATTAAAAATATACACACCTCCAGGCTAGTTGCTCAGCATAATGCATCTGATATTATCCAAGTGCAACTAACTCTGGGCAAGACCACAATCCAAATTGTAGCTTGCTACAGGTCCCCCACTATGCCCCAGGATTCCCACTTCTCATTTCTTGATATACTGGAAAATATTAGTGTACAACCTAAAACCCTAATAATGGGTGATTTCAACTACCCCAACATTAACTGGGAAAATTACTCATGTACCAACTCTTGTGCTCAACATTTTCTGGAATTCATAAATTCCAATGCCTTGGATCAACTTATCCACACCCCCACCAGGGGCAGCAATATCCTAGACCTGGTTATTACCAACATGGGCAACCGGTGCTCCACACCAGAGGTCAATTCCTCATTGGTCAGATCCGATCACAATCTAATCACCCTAGACATCCACATCCTTCCCCACCCCCCATTCGGGAAACCACAGTAAAAAATTTCTCCAAAGCCAACTTCACGCTTCTTAAGACAGAAGTGGCAAACTTCACGACTCCCATGCTGATGGACAATAGAGGTATGACTGCTGAATCGTACACAAATGCACTTTATAAGCACTTATACGAGTTCATGGATTGTGCGATCCCTACACAGGACCAAAATGCTGTCCTCCTAAAAACAATGAAGCCAATCTGGTAGTTCCCTGCCATAAACAAACTCTATAACAGAAGAAAGAACTGTTGCAAAAAAGAGTAAAATGCCATGATTGGAGAAACTCCCTGGTCAGCCTCAGTAAGAAGCTGAGATCCTTCATAAAATCCTCCAAAGCTAGTTACGAAAACAAAATCACCACTGACTCTAAAGACAACCACAAAGCATTCTATAGTTATGTCAAGAATCTCAATGGCAACACTCAGATCTGCTCTGAGTTACAGCACAATGGCACTAAATATACAGAACCATCTGATATTGCCAACATCCTGGCAGATAGGTTCAGTGCTAACTTTACCCCCTGTCATCCCTTAAAGGGCCCATCTCTATAACAAAAGAATGCAAAGTTCCTGTAATCAAAGCTGCACAGGTAAAAAACACACTATCCAAAGCCAGGAACACAGCATCCATGGAACCTGACAACATCCCAGGCTGTGTTCTACATGAACTACAGAACAAACTGGCACCCCACCTAAGTACCATGTTCAATCATAGCCTCACCTGAGGCTATGTGCCCACTGAATGGCGCACAGTGATGGTTATCCCACTCCACAAAGGGGGAGCCACCATGGACCCCGGAAACTACCGCCCCATTAGCCTAACACCCTGGTCTGCAAGGCTATGGAATGTATCACCATGGAACTTATAAACAATGACATTGGTAATCTCCAAACTCAGGACCCCACCCAGTTTGAGTTTGTAAAAGGCAGATCATGTCTCCTAAACCTGATAGACTTCTTTGAAGCAGTCAACAAAGCCATAGACGAGGGTAAGGTGGTTCACACAGCCTATGTAGATCTCGCCAAGGCTTTCGACACCATTCCCCACTCTGGAATTATAGATAAACTCACTAAACTAGGTATAAATCCCTATGTCACAAGATGGGTTTCCAACTGGCTCACTGACAGAACCCACACTGTGAAAGTAGCAGACTCCAAATCCAACTTCAGAGCAGTGACAAGTGGAGTACCGCAGGGTTCAGTCCTGGGTCCTCTCCTGTTTGGTATCTACTTCTCTGAAGTACAGGCTAACAGAAGGTCTTTGGTTAATGAAGTTTGCAGATGACTGCAAACTAGGAGCCATAATTAAGACTCTAAAAGATGTGGACATCCTACAAAAGGGCCTCGCTGAGACAGATGCCTGGTGTCAAAGCCATGGCCTCAAGCTCAATGCCAAAAAGTGCATTGTCATCTCTTTTGGTAAAAACTTTGTACCCATGAACTACCACATAGGTGGTATTCTACTTATCACCAAAAGTGTGATAAGAAACCTTGGGACACAGGTGGACATTAGTCTCTCCTTTGATAATCACATCGCCACAGTAGTCAGGAAATCCATCTACGTGGCACACCTCATCACAAAAGGTTTCTCATCCAGGAAAATAGAGGTCATTGTTCCCCTCTACTCGTCACTCATTAGACCCATTATAGAGTACAATGCCCCTTTTGGTATGTACCTCTCAAAGCATCTACAACAACTGGAAAGGCCGCAGAAATACCTCACAAAGAGGATTACCAGCCTCAAACAGATGCCCTACACAGACCATCTCAAAAAACTGCAGCTTTACTCCGTCGCATATCACCTACTCAGAGGCGATCTCTGCCTAACACATAAAGCTATGTCAAACCCAGAGCTTTTAGACATGCTCCACTTAAAGAAATCCCAATCCCTACGAGCTACACGCTTTAGGGACCTAAACCTTGTCACCACAATAAACAGAGGGATAGATTTCTGTCCCAGAGACTTCCCATGCTCTAGAACAAACTACCTATCTATATCAAACAAAGCTCCTCATTAGCACTCTTCAAGAAAAATCTTGATGATTGGATAGGAGACAGGAAATTCGCACCAGGGATCACTTCTGTGGCTCTGCTCGATGGTGGCACAGGAAAATTATTTTCTTGGGTGGCAAAAGCCAGGGTACCTTTTGGCTAGGCTTATATAGGCCCTAGGGCCAATAGCCTAGTACTTACCTATGAACCTATAAGGTTACATTGTATGGGAGTGTCTGTGGGATGATGCAAGATCTTGTGAACAATAGTAAGTTGCTGGATAAGAATCTGGTTTTGCAATTCCAGCCATCCTAGCAGTTTAAGATTTTGGCAGTGGTGGGTTCGAAAAGGGGCATCGGTGGCAAATCTGGCTATGTTATTATAAGATGTTGCCAACTTATTAAGATTGTTTTTGGATAGGATTGTATAAATTGGTGAGGTGTAGAGAAGGGTGGAGATTAAGTGAGTACGGCAATAGCAGTCCTGGTTGAAGCTGTGATAAAGGGTTTAAGTCTGTAGAGGAAACCAAGTTTTCTATTAACTGAGTTAATGGTTAGGTTAATATGTGTGTCGAAGTTGAGATTATGATCAATTGTTACACCTAAAAGTTTGGTGGTTGTGTCAGGAGTTATTACAATACCATTATTGGATGTAACTGTGAAGTTAATAGCATGGGACTTCTGAGTGGGAGAGAATAGCAATTAATTTTTTTTTGGATTAAGGAGGAGACAGCATTGATAGAACCAGTTTTCAACTAAGGTAAATACTTTTTGGGTACTGGATTGAAGTTCTGCAGAAGAGGAGGCGGCACATATTAATGTTGAATCATCGGCATATTGTATGCAGGTGGTTTGCAGAAGAGAGTTTTTCAGATCATTTATGAAAATAGTAAAAAGGAGGGGTCCTAGAATAGTGCCTTGTAGAACTTCGAGTGATAGGGAGAAGAGTGGATAGTTTATTGTCCCAGAGGACTGCTTGTTGTCTATTACCTAGATATGACTTGAATCAGTTGACTGTCTGGGTATCTAATGAAAGAGATTTAAGTATATCTGACAATAATTGATGATTAACCATGTCAATTGGTTTGTAGAAGTCAATAAAGAGGGCAGAGGACAGCAAGCTATTGTTACGATTTTTATTAATGCAGTCTGAAAAGGATAGGAGAGCAGTTGTAGTACTATGGGAAGGCCTAAAACCATGTTGGCAGTCCACAAGTAGGTGATTTTGGAGGAGATGATCAAGTAGTTGACGATGAATACATCTCTCCATAATTTTTGCTAAGGGGGAAAGTAGGGCTATGGGGTGGAAGTTTGAGAGTTCGTTTGAGTTACCTCCCTTATGCAATGGGATAATATGTGAGACTTTCCAGAGAGATGGGATGGAACTTTATGTAATGGTTCTGTTAATTAAGATGGAAATAGGGTAGGCAAGTACTCCAGCTGCCATTTGCAGGTATTCAGCTGAGAGGAGGTCAGCTGATGGAGTGCATGGTTTAAGTTTAAGAAGTAGGGTGTGTATGAGAGATGTTGGAACAGGCTGTAGATGCAATAAGTGGGGTAAGTTGGTTGGCAGGGGTGACTCAGTGGTGATAACAGGTGGTAAGCTGTTAGCTAAGGATTGAACAGTTTCTGAGAAGTTGTTAAAAGTATCAGCAATTTGGTTGGGAGATATATGAGTCAAATTAGAGAGGGTAGGTGTTTTTGATTGTCCAGGATGGAGCAATTTATTTATTCCCGACCAGAATTTTTGTAGGTTTTGATGTTGGTTTTTTTTGGAATTTCAGGTAATATTTTTTTAATCAAGGAATATTGACTTTTTGTGGCATTCCTGAGCTGTCTAAATTTTAAATGATCAGTTGGGTTTTTAGTATTTCTCCATTTCGTCCAGATGTTATTTCTCAGTAGCATTTTTTTGCTTTGTCTCATTTGAAAGCCAAGGAGCAGGCTTGTTCCTAATTCTAACAGTGTGAGAGGGGGCATGGTGCTCAAGGATTTGTAAGAATTTTGTTGTTAAAGTAAGAGACTGCTTCATTGAGAGGTAGATATTTTAGGGGTGACCAATTGCAAGCTTTGAGCTCTGCTTGAAAGTTAACTGGGTTAAGCTTTTTTTTTTGTTCCGGGTGGTTCTAAAATTTATTTGAGTGGGAATTGTGTTCTTTGGTCTGGTTATAAAGGTAAGAGTGGTCACTAATATCATCAGGAAGTATGCCTGTTTTATATGATTGGGGATTATTGTTGACTAGTATCCGGTCTAAGGTAGTTTGTTGCTAGATTTATGGGTTCTGGTAGGGTAGGTGATGGTATGATAAAAGCCATAAAGATTTATGTGAGTTGTTGGTTTGTCAGAAGTTCAACAGTTCCAGTAAATATTAAAGTCACCAAGGACTATGGTTTCTTGTGGGAAGGATGTGGAGAGCCAGTTAAGGGCATTTTTAAGAGTATTTATGTTATTGCCTGGTGGGATGTAAGAGCAAATGATGTATATAGATTTATTAGCATTAATTTGGAGCTTAAATATTAAGATCTCGGCATTGCTAGGTGTGGGAGGTTGAATATTTAGTGAGGTGAACTGTAATTCAGATTTAAACAATATCGCTACCCCACCCCCCTTTTTTTTGGACGGTCTAATCTGAGGATGTTATAACCTGATGGGATGATATCATTGTCCTTAGTAACTGGTTTGAGCCAGGTTTCTGTAAGACATAGGATGTCAAAAGAATGTAAGTCTAGCAGAGCATGTAGCTGGTCAATTTTATTATTTAAACTATGTATGTTGAGGTGGGCAATGAGAAGTGAGTTAGTGGTAGTAGTGGGGGTATGAGAAATAGAGGGACAGGAAGATTGGGAATCATGGATGGTATTGCTAGGCCCTGGGTTTGGGTGAATGTCACCATGTAGCAGCAGGTGCTGTTGAGGATTCTGTGAAAGTATTACTAGTTTACATAAAATAGGGTCAATTTTTCTGGTTTGGAAATACTTAATATGGGTTAATCTATGAAACTGTGGTAGAATGTAGGATGATGAGGATGTTATGTTACTGTGGGTTTGTGAGGCTGAAAGAGAGAAAGGGGCTGTTTGTTTTAAGGGGTGTTGAAATTTAGTAGAGGTTAGGAATTCATAGGATGTGAGGCTATGGGATAGAAGTAGAGTGGTAAGAAGTAAAGACAAGAGGAGCAAGTTTGAGTGTATTAGTAAGCCAGGGATTTACATAATAAGAGGAAGCGAGGTGGGTCACAACCAGGAGATTAAGGGTTGAAGAAGGCCAGTTAAGGGGTGGGTCTATTTAAAGAGAAAAAAGATGATAGGAAAGGTGTGAGTGAATTAGGAAGAAACTGTTAAGCATGCAATGAAATAGGGTGAGCTATTGGTTGATATGGAATGGGGGTGTGGCTATAGAAGTATAAGGTTAGGTGTACTGGGGTGGGTGGGAATTGGGGGTATGATAGGGGAGTGGAGTGAGCCTGCAGGGCGAACGGAGCGGGCAAGAGCAGTAAGGTGAGTACAGCAAAAAAGTATCAGCTATCTTTAATTTTTTGGCATAATAAAGAAGTATATAAAGTGAAATATGGGGCTCAAAGTATATTAGTTTATCAATAAATGTAGGTAATTTAGCAAGGTGAGAGTGAAGTTTCCACGTGTTAAGAAAGGGAGTAGAAATTGTACTTAATTACCAAAAATGGGTTTAAGACCTTTGGGATAGATAGTTTTATGGCTAGAATTTGATGTTGGTGGGTGCTGCCACCTAGTGGTCAGAGGGGTAATAGCAACCAGGAGAGGTAGGCAAGAAGCTAATTCGATGTAACAAATATAGGATGAGGAGAAAAAAGACTGGAGGGAGATGTTGGCTATGGGTCTGTGGTAGGCTGCTAAATCTCACATGGGAGGGTTAACAAGCAAGTGTAGGCATTACAGATAATGGTAGTAAAAAGGTATTTTCAACATACATGTATAAAAACTTTAGAAATAAAAGTTTTTATGAAGCCTGGCAAGGAGTCAGCTTCAGGGGCGTCTTCAGGTTTAGCAGGAGGTTATCCTATTAGTTTTGAGGCAGGGAGGGAACACCCGATGCACTTAACTGTAAGAGAGGAAAGAGAAAACATTGAGTTAGACAGATTTAGGGAATATGGAGTGAGAGGTAGAAGGGAGGGTTAAGATAAAGACTATAAGATTAGTAGAAATTGAGTTAGTAGAGAAATGCAGAGGTGAGAGAATAGTTGAATGAGGGAGCTGAGAGGTCTTTAAGAAAGGTTGTAACAGAGAGCAGTAGCTGGAGGTCAGGTAGGACAGTTGAAGGTGGCAGTACAAACGTATATATTACATAGATAAACGAGTATATACTGATAACTCCAAGGAAATAAAAGTCCCGTGGAAGCTGTAAAGCAGAGCACCAAAATAACACAGCCAACGATAAATAGCATCAACGGGACACCACGGCAGTAAAATATATTAACAAAGTGTAATATGATGTAAAAATAGCATCAAACTCAACACGTTAAACTGACAAACGTACGAATTTATTGGAGAAAGTAAGCGCTTTCACCACTAGGGCTTCTTCAGACTTACAAATGTTAATTATCTAATTAGATAAGTATTGTAATGCTTTTGATACCATACCATAATATTATAGTATTTTTATTTAAGTAAATGTGTATATATATACATATATATATTTTATATAATTAACATCTATTACTCATATTAAATATTGTTTATCTGTCGATGTTCTATGATCGTATCTGACAACATGAATATTGTTATAAGTTTTCACTTAGAGTTGACTTGCGAAAGCCTATTTTTCTATTTTAAAAATTTTTGACGTTTTAATTGTTAGAAGTTGTCTATGCAGGAAATGATGTCATGTATTTTAATCACCATTTGGTATTTAAATGTGAAATTAAGTGCAATTTGTAAGTCTGAAGAAGCCCTAGTGGTGAAAGCGCTTACTTTCTCCAATAAAGTCGTACGTTTGTCAGTTTAACGTGTTGAGTTTGATGCTATTTTTACATCATATTACACTTTGTTACTATATTTTACTGCCGTGGTGTCCTGTTGATGCTATTTATCGTTGGCTGTATATATTACATACTTATACTCTACAACTCAATTTGTACTTCCTTTGCTTTTGCTATTTCCTGCCTCTTTGTGCCTGTGGGCTGTGTAAACCTCTCCTGGGTGCGAGCATGCTACTCATTTCATGGAATAAGAGTAAAAAGCCTTAGATATGCCCCCTCGCTTAGCTGTGCTTAGCTAAGCTGAAACCAGCCAACAGACATCAATGTGCTTACACCAAGCATGACACACACCTTTTCATGTTCCTTGCTCCTCCTGCCTTCACTATCATGTTAGAGCACCTACACGGTTAGGTGCAGTCTAACACTTAGAAAATTTTCTGACTAAGTTGTGATTCAGTATAAGTCCCCTCATTAACATACCCCACTGCCTCCAGCCTAGTTATTGCACTGAACACGAGCCTGCCACCTTAGCAACTACTGTTCCCTGGCAATGTTTACTTTCTGCATGCCATTGACTATAATGGCAAAATGCAGAAAGTTGTGAATATTACCCCCCCCCCCCCCCATTTCTACATATTCTCTCCCTCCCACTAGCGTACCACTTCCCCTGCCCTTAATGGCTGAGTTCAAATGCAGAAAGTTGTGAATATTACCCCCCCCATTTCTACATATTCTGTCCCTCCCACTAGCGTACCACTTCCCCTGCCCTCAATGGCTGAGTTCAGCCAACAGAAATAAAAGTTTATTTTTTTTTAAATGGTTTTGCATGCCAATGGCCATATATTTAGCCATATATTTAGCATAACCATATATTTAGCATAACCTCAATAAAACATGCTTTCTGGAGTGCTGACATGCCTCTGTTGTGTAAATTGCAGAAATGTATTCGGTTGGTAACCGAATACATTTCTGCAAGTTGCACTGTTCCAGTAAGGAGACATGCTGTTTTGCTGGATCGCTAATCCAGCTCATTTGCATGATTTTTACCAGCAAATGAGCTGATTAGCATGCAGCATGGCTTTCTGTGCTGGAACAGTGTAGTGCTGCTCGTGCACGTTAAAATGGCACTTACCTGGATCGCAAGGTGGCCATTTTCCGTGCAGGAATGGTTACACTGTTCCTGCATGGAAAATAAAGCGTTGTGAATCCCGGGGTAAGTCTGTTAGCATCTTAGTGTTAAGAATAATCAACCTCAGGAGTGTCTTGTAACTTTATTAAGTCAAGTACTACAACAAAAGGCAGTAAAATGAAAAATTACCTTTCAACCATTAATACAAGCAGGAACACGTGACAATAAAAAAGTAATAGAAACATAACAGTTATTAACATTTATTCTAGTAACAGTTTGCAGTGCTGTATATAGGTACACAAAGTTTACAGTTGGCAGTCATCTAGCAAGCTGTGTGGATTAGCTGAAGTGTGTAAGATTACATAGTCATGAATGAGACTACTAGATTTCACCAAGGCTAGAATGGGCAAATTGTTTTGTACCATAATCATACAGCACCAATGCTATTAGAATATGAGGTATGGCATGTTGCTCCCTCTATAGCTTAATGTAAGTATACAGACAATTTAGGTTGGGTGAAGTATCTCTAGATGGGATGGCTGAACAGTGGGTTGAGGCCAAGAGTTTGCCTTGTTTGACAGAAAGGTAAAAACAACTGCATTTCACTCAGTTGGCTCATCTACTTAGAGGCTGTGAAAGATCCAGTTATGAACTGTCACTAGGATTTGAGGAAAAAGCATTTTATTTCTGTACCTGTGCATTTCTGTTCAGATAAAGAAAAGGTGTATGTTTTCTTTTCATAGGCTACATGCATCTGGGATGGAAATAATAAACAGTTGATGGCGCACATGGTAGCACTGAATCTCTTCCACTCCTAAAAGTGTGACATAACTTGTGTGACTGCAGCACTGCTGCCATTGTCATAGCAAAATATTTTACAAGTAGCTGCCAACATTCTGTTGCTGGGACTGTAACCAAGTTTTGAAAACATTCTTTCTCTTGACTTACGTAAATCTGCTGCAGCCCTATTGATATATTCTCCATTGTTTAAGGGAACCTATTTATTTTAACCACAAGAAGTCTGATGAGATTTGATAACCAGCATCGAACCGACCCAGCCACTGGGGATACACAAGCCAGTGCATTTCTTTGTGCCAGTCCCAAGCCCAGATAAATGGGGAGGGTTGCGTCAGGAACGGCATCTGGCATAAAAATTCTGCCACATTACTTATGGCACAAAAATTTCATATTTCCATACCGGATCGGTCGAGGCCCGGGTTAACAATGACCGCCACCAGAACTGTTAGCCAACAGGGTGCTGGCGGAAATTGGGCTACTGTTGGCCGAAGGAGGAGAAGAGGAGGGCGAAGGCATGCCTGAAGGCAGGAAGAGAGGAGGAAAGTTAGGAGTGTAGCAGTGAGGGTAAGAGCTTTGAATGTTGGCAGTATGAGTGGTATAGGAAGAGAGCTAGCTGATATGAAGGAGAGAAGGAAGGTTGATGTATTGTGCGTGCAAGAGACCAGACGGAAGGGAAGTAAGGCCAGATTTTTGGAAACGGGTTCAAATTGTTCTATCATGGTGTGGATGGCAGGAGAAATGGGGTAGGGGTTATACTAAAGGAACAATATGCCAAGAGTGTTTTAGACGTGAAGAGAGTGTTTGACAGTGATGTTTATGAAACTCAAAATTGATGGTGTAATGATGAATGTTGTTAGTGCATATGCTCCACAAGTTGGGTGTGCAATGGATGAGAAAGAGAAATTTTGGAGTGAGTTGGATGATGTTGTGGTGAGTGTACCCAAGGGTGAGAGACTAGTGATTGGAGCGGATTTTAATGGGCATGTTGGTGAAGTGAACAGAGGGGATGAGGGAGTGATGGGTAGGTATGGTGTTAAGGAGAGGAATGCAGAAGGTCAGATGATTGTGGCTTTTGCGAAAAGGATGGACATGGCTGTGGTGAATACATATTTTAAGAAGAGTGGAGGAAGATGCACACAGGTGGATTATATCCTATATAGGAGGGCCAGTCTGAAGGAGATTGGAGACTGTAACGTGGTGGCAGGGGAAAGTGTAGTTAAGCAGCATAGAATGGTGGTCTGTAGGATGACGTTGGTGATCAAGAAGAGGAGGAGTGTGAAAGTAGTGCCAAGGATTAAATGGTGGAAGTTAAAAAAGGGTGATTGTGAAGTGGAGTTTAGGGAAGAGTTAAGACAGGCACTGGGAGGCAGTGGAGAGTTACCAAATAGCTGGGTAACTACAGCAGAACTAATAAGGGAGACTGCTAGAAAGGTGCTTGGTGTGACATCTGGACAGAGGAAGGAGGACAAGAAGACCTGGTGGTGGAATGAGGAAGTACAGGAGAGTATACAGAGGAAGAGGCTGGTGAAGAAGTGGGATTGTCAAAGAGATATGAAGAAAGTAGACATGAGTATAAGGAGATGAGGCGTATGGCAAAGACAGAGGTGGCGAAAGCTAAGGATAAGGCGTATGGAGAGTTGTATGAGAGACTGGACACTAAAGAGGGAGAAAAGGACCTGTACCGATTGGCTAGACAGAGGGACAGAGCTGGGAAAAATGTGTGGCAAGTAAGGGTGATAAAGGATAGTGAGGGAAAGGTACTCACAAGAGCGGAGAGTGTGTTGAGTAGATGGAAAGAGTATTTTGAGAGGCTGATGAATGAAGAGAATGAGAGAGAGAGAAAGGTTGGATGATGTGGGGATAGTGAATCAGGAAGTGAAACAGATTAGCAAGGAGGAAGTAAGGACAGCTATGAAGAGGATGAAGAATGGAAAGGCTGTTGGCCCAGATGACATCCCAATGGAAGCAAGGAGGTGCTTAGGAGAAATCGCAGTGGAATTTTTAACTAGATTGTTTAATGAAATTTTGGAAAGTCAGAGGATGCCTGAGGAGTGGAGAAAAAGTGTTTTGGTACCTATCTTTAAGAATAAGGGTGATGTGCAGAGCTGCAGTAACTACAGAGGGATAAAACTGATCAGTCACAGCTTGAAGTTATGGGAAAGAGTAGTAGAAGCTAGGTTAAGAAGGGAGGTGATGATTAGTGATCAGCAGTATGGTTTCATGCCAGGCAAGAGCACTGCAGATGCAATGTTTGCTCTGAGAGTGTTATTGGAGAAATACAGAGAAGGTCAGAAGGAGTTGCATTGTGTCTTTGTAGACTTGGAGAAAGCATATGACAGGTTGCCTAAAGAGTTGTGGTATTGTATGAGGATGTCGGGAGTGGCAGAGAAGTATATAAGAGTGGTGCAGGATATGTACAAGGGTAGTGTGACAGTGGTGAGGACTGCAGTGGGAGTGACAGATCCGTTTAAGGTGGAGGTGGGATTACATCAAGGATCAGCTCTGAGTCCTTTCTTATTTGCAGTGGTGATGGATAGGTTGACAGATGAGATCAGACAGGAGGCCCCGTGGACTATGATGTTTGCAGATGACATTGTGATCTGTAGTGAGAGTAGGAATCAGGTTGAGGAGACTCTGGAGAGGTGGAGATATGCTCTAGAGAGAAGAGGAATGAAGGTCAGCAGGACTAAGACAGAATATATGTGTGTAAATGAGAGGGAGGGTAGAGGAATGGTGAGGATTCAGGGAGTAGAGTTGGTAAAGGTGGACGAGTTTAAGTACTTGGGATCAACAGTTCAGAGTAATAGTGAATGTGGAAGAGAGGTGAAGAAGAGAGTACAGGCAGGGTGGAATGAGTGGAGAAGAGTGTCAGGAGTGATTTGTGACAGACGGGTACCAGTAAGAGTGAAAGGGAAGGTCTACAAGAGGGTAGTGAGACCAGCTATGTTATATGGGTTGGAGACAGTGGCATTGAGAAAAAGGCAGAAGTCAGAGCTGGATGTGGCAGAATTAAAGATGTTAAGATTTGCACTTGGTGTGACTAGGATGGATAGGATTAGGAATCAGTATATTAGAGGGTCAGCTCATGTTGGACAGTTTGGAGACAAAGCAAGAGAGACGAGATTGCGTTGGTTTGAACATGTGTTGAGGAGGGATAATGGGTATATTGGGAAAAAGATGCTAAGGATGGAGCTGCCAGGTAAGAGGAAAAGAGGAAGGCCTAAGATAAGGTTTATGGACGTGGTGAGAGAGGACATGCAGGCGGTTGGTGTGACAGAGCAAGATGCAGAGGATAGGAAGAAATGGAAAGAGATGATCCGCTGTGGCGACCCCTAATGAGAAAAGCCGAAAGATGTTGATGATCAAACCGACATTTTCCACCTGCTCTTTTACATGTCAGTTTTCATGTTCATACCAAATGTTTTGCAATTTAATGCTATAGTGACAATTGTATGTTCATATCTCATTCACCACGGTCTCTGTATACACGAGGTAATTATTTAAAGAGCTAGGTGGACCCTCCATGGCCTCTAAATAACAATTTTGGCTAATTGTTTCCTTATTTATTGCTGAGCATCTTCTGATGACCCTGTTTAGCTTTAAATTGCACTCTTCAGATTTTCCAACCAAATTCCATTCATTCCAGCTTACAAAGTGCCTCATCATCATGATATGACAGTTCCTTTTACACTTCCTATTGAAAAATTTGCACAGCAAATATAAGGAATCCAACAAAGCTGGCAGATCTGAACACAACAAAAGTTCAAAAAGTACATTTTCCTTTTTCATTTTTGCATCCTAAACTTTTCCATTGTATGTGTGATGCCCACCACTGCTACCAATGTGTGATGGCCACCAGTATGTGTTGTCACCATGCTGGGCCAGAAATCAAGGCACCTGAATCCTCACCACTGACACTGAAGGGGGACTTGCACTTGGAATACAAATGGATATACTCAGTATTTCCAGATGCAGAGCTCTCTGCATCAAGTACAATTTCCCTTAAGAGCACACAGGGAACATGCTTAGCCCGGGGTCTGGAGATCTCTATATTTGTCTCCCTCCAGGTTCCCAATTAGACTCCCCACTGGTACAGCTGTAGGGTTAGGTCCTCAGCTGAGTGTCCAAGCCAAGTCCTCCAGCACCCTGTCTGTAAACCCAGTGCTTTATGTCCCTGCCCCAAGTAGCTGATACACACACCCCTGAGAGATTTGATTTTTCACACACATGCACCTGGGAAAGTCTGGCACAGATATACCTGCTGTGCCCCCTTCTGCCCAGAGTATAGGGTAGTTATCACTGTCACCAGACACTTCACAATCGGCTACTCTAAGGCCCTTAAGGGTGTCCAATTATACTGTGCAATATCAATACTAATAGTAGTCGACCAAGGCGGCTAGGCATTCTAAAGTGGCCCACACAGTGTCACCAAACAACTATAAGTACTCTCAAAGGTTAGATACTCTCTACACGACCAGCCACAATAAAAATTTTAAATATATTTAATAATAAATAAAAGAATATGAAAATACTGAATATATATTCACAGTATGGACAGACTCAGACAAATAAAGAAAAACAATATCTAATCTAAGCTTCACTATATTCCTGACTGAATCGAAAATAATTTTACTGTTCCCTAGTTAAGTTACTTACTACCACAAGGCAAGATGCTGTGGGTGAGGGTCTTTCTAGTCAGGCTTCCCAAACAGAATACTCAGTACTCTGGGATTTCTCTTTGTATTTTGTAAAATATAATTTCCAAGAAAGCTAGCAGAAGGACCTCGTCTGGTCAACTGACTCTAGGTTCTCACAGTATTACCCTGTGAAGCTGAGACAGGAATTTAGCCAAACAGCCACAATACACATCCAAATGTTTATAGCAGTGTCTGAGGCTGCCCCTCTTTTCACTGAGCTAATGAACAAAAGCTCTTCCCTAGACGCAGCAACTCCAGTCCTATTTAGCACTGTGGTGTGCCTTTCAATGGCTTAACTGCTCGTTTACATTTCCATTACTTTTCTTAAAGTTAACCTCTGCTGTGCCAGTATTCTCTATTAAAACATATATATTTAATTCAGTTACAATAATACATGTACATTTCTCTTCATTGCAGCAGGTTGTACTGTTGATAAATTTCAACACAAGCAAAGCACACAAATACATTTTCAGCACAAGCATCTGTACAAAATCAGTTTGATATACAAAAGGCATGCAGTTCTAATACATTTGTAACACATGCATCTTGTATAAATCAATCTGATATTCAAAGAACATATAATTCTTTACAAAACTCAAGCTGGCTAGGCCGGCACTTGCCCATATCATCACAGCATGCACTAAACTTAGCATAATATAGTGAAATGCCATGTATTCATCTGAAATGATAACAGGATTGAACTGGTACAGGACTAAACTCAATCAAAATGGCACACAAAAAATATCAGCATAATTGATGTGCCTTGGATATTTGTCATAGTAGCAATGCTGGTAGAATTTTCACCTAACTGGTGAGTTATTTTTCATACCCCTGCACATCGGTTAGGTCTTTAGGCAACAACTGCTTTGAGCTTGCATGTTCAGATAGCAGTTGTAGTATTTCATTTTCATAATAATAGTTTTATCATCAGGTGATTTTAATGGTCTTTGGAACTATACACACTCTGACATATGCACTGTATGTGAATTCACACTCTGAAATTCTTGGTGAACAGATAAATTCTTAACTGTGTATGCAGTAGGAAAAAAGAATATAAAGGAGAAGTCCATATGAAATCTCTTTAACTAGCAGCTCCAGGAGACTCTCGCTCTAATACCCTCCTTGTGGGAGGAAAAAAGGCACCTTGTTGAAGTTTCCAGTAGTTTATTCAATTAAGTAGGTAGATGGACATGTGTTCTTGTTCTAAACAGTGGAGGCAATTCAATAAACCCTACACAAAGCGATTCTCCATATAGAAATAGTGTAGCGGCCCAAACATGGAAAATGGCCACAGAGCAATCCAGGAAACAGAGCTGGGGGCATGCACAAGCGTGCGGACACTGTGCAAACACGGAGGTGTCCATGGAATGCAAATCATCTCATCTGCTGGTGAAAAACATGCAAATTAGGTGATTTTTCTGATTCAGCAAGCAGAAAGGCATCGGTGTAGGTGCCGAGCAGGAAAAATATACGTGGCTACAAACTGTGTACTGGACTATAAAATTTAAACATGGGTTGTAACAGCCCAAATAAAAGGTTGTATATGTCACAGTAGCCATGCAGATGGCCAAAACTATGGCCATTGAGTTGAAAAAGTAATACAATATATCAAAAATTAAACTTTTTTAAAATATATATGCCACATTTAAGCGGCACGCAGCAACGCGCAAACATGCTATTTTGCAAAAAAATAAATAAATAAAACGTGTAAAATATGAAATATAAAGGTATGCAAAGTTATTGCATTATAGTGGCCAGTATGCAGAGTCATAAAATGGCAGGTTATAGTGGTAGCTAAGGAGATAGGTCCTGGTGTAGTATCCAGGGTATACGCATTTAGGTGTATGTAAATGAGTCAGGGTTATTGAATAGTAAAAAGGGCCACCGTGTCCATAGGTACTAACTATGGTAGGGCTAGAACTATTTTGGTGTAGGCAGAACAGACAGCTAACATTAAAAGGGGGTGTGTCACAGCATGTTTAAGTGGATTGGAGCTTAGTGGCATCTATTTGCGCACAGCTAAGGAGGGTGTGTGTGTGTGTCTGAGGCTGCTAAGCTATACTTAGCCCCATGGTGCATGTTTTAGCTAGTTAAAGAAAATCTAAGCATGCCCGTGTACAGGAAAGGGTCTAAACTGTGAAGCAATGTTTATATTAGTGCCATGGGTTTGCACAGAGTGCCGTGGGGCTTAGTAGTGGAAAAAATTGGGAAAAAAGTGAAAGGAAAGAGCCTGAGCAAGCCGATCAAGAATAACAGACTGATAAGAAAAAAAAAAAAAAAAAACACGAATTCTCCACGAAAAAGATTTCATATGGCACAAAAAAGATTTAATAACAGACTGATAAGCCCTGTTCCACTGACAATGGCCCAGTCAAACCCCTCACTGATATACTTGGCAGGTGGAATGTATCACAGTCAGCCAATCATACAGGCTGCATCTTCAGCACACCAGTATAAAGTATGTATACACCCTTCAATCTGACTTTTCCCATATACTCTGCACCACTGGAGTACACACTTGGGAATTTTAACTGACAAAATGATAGGGTCTACAGCTGCTCTGCTACATCTTTATGTACTACAAGCTGAGGTCAGTGATGATGATGATGCTGATAATAGGGCCTAAACTGAGGAGGAGAAGAGTGTTCAGGCCCAGGATAATCTTTCAGGGGCTCCATGAGCTGGAGATAGTAGAGAGCTAGAGGGTGGACAGGGACATACTACAGGAACTCACCAAGCTCTGCCACTCTCACATCAGACCCACAGTCAACAGAGGGGAACCCATCCCAGTGGAAACAAAGGTATGTGTAGCCTTAAGAATACTAGCTACAGGTACTTTCCAAAGACCTACTAGGGACATCATGGAGGTATCACAGGTATCTGCATCCAGGGTAGTCCACCAGTTCCTGAATGTCATGCTAACACATGCCAGTGAGCACATTTATTTCCCCAGCACCCCTGAGGAGAGGACCAGCAATATGTATCTCTTCCACCATGTAGCACACTACCCAGAGGTACTGGGTGCCATAGACTGCACTCATGTGCACATCAAAGCACCACCCAGTGAGGAGGGTAGAGTCTATGTCAACTGCAAGGGGTATCACTCCATCAACTGCCAGGTCATATGCAGTGCCCAGGGCATTATCATCAATGTGTTTGATGGCAGCTATGGCAGTATCACGACTCCCACATCTGGCACCCATCACAGCTGTACCACGCATTTGCTTGGGGGAACATCCCATATGGCCATCTAGTGGGGGATGCTGGCTATGCACTGGAACTGTGGATGATGACACCCATCAGAAATGCACACACACCAACTGAAGAATGCTATAATGAGGTATACGCACAAACTAGGAACATTGTAGAGCATGTGTTTGGGCTGCTCAAGTCAGGGTTCCACTGACTTGACATATCTGGAAGAGCCCTGCAGTATTCTCCAGCCACATATGCACACATATTCATAGTATGTGCCATGCTACACAATATGATCCTGTGGAAACAGCTCCAACAGGAACATCAGAGGGAAGGAACACACAGTCCCCCACCGTTGCCAAGGTCCCCACAGGCACAGGGGGACTCTAAGGAGGAACCCCCTGAGCCTGTCCCTATAGGCATGCCCAGTACACCCTGCCCTTGGCAAATAGGCAACACATAGCACATACACTGACAACTTAGGGACCCAGGAACTGACACCTCACTCCGACTCACAAACACAGTAAAAAGAATGCTAGCCACATCACACTACCATGTATAGACTGTGTACTGTGTGCATCCAACAGAGTCAGCCCTGAAACACTGTTGTCTCAGCTGCTCCAGGGACAAAGTAAATCGCTCTTCCTAACAACAAATAAATGGGGTAGCAGACTGTGGTAGCATATGTTTGGTATTGCTGCATGTATGCAAGGGAATGGAGTGGGCTACCAGGATAGCAGCAGACAACAGACAGCTATGTGGGACAACAGGAACTCTCTGCCAAATACTGGCTGCCCCAGAATATGCAGTAGGTCCCAAGTCAGCAAAACTCACTGCACTATGTGAGGGACTTACAAACAGCAGGGTCACAGGACAGATGTATGGATGTCAATGTTGGAGTCCCATACATACCTCTTAACTTCTTAGAGCAAGAAATCTATACAAAACCATAAAGAAATGCGGGGTAAAGGCCCCAAAAAAGGGACAATTGTTAAATATTGCTCTTACAAACATAGAAAGTTAATAGAATAACAGGTTTTGCAGTAGCATGAATTCTCTGAAGGTTAAGAAGTCTGAAACTCAAATGTATGTCATTAGTTTCTAACTTCAATATTTAATGATTTGCCAGTAATTTTCCAGACTAACTGCAATTGAATGAAAAATGGACCCAAAATGTGAGGCAAACATCTGGACAGTCTGTGAAAATCTGTACAGTTGAGAGGTATAGTCCCCTACCCCCAACACACCCATGTTCCCATAGAACTGCAGTAACAGTTATGTTTGTAAGGTAATAGCAGCAGACCACACCTTCCCAGGGCTATCCCAATCAACTTGCTAACATGTTCCATTTCCACAATATGCAGGGGTCAATGTGTTATGTATATGTGTGGTTAATAGTGTCAGGAAGTAGACAGGACTGACTTGTGGCTCACTGGGCTAAGTACAGTACTGTGGGTGAATGGGTCCATAGTTCAAGACTGGCTGTGCCTACTATTTTGCATGTCAGCTACACTTATGGTAAAAGTTCTACAGGCTGTCCAGAAGTCAATATTTGTTACTGCAGGAAAGCTGGACAATGGAGGGACAGGGAGCCACAGATATGGACAGTACACAGCTCTGAGAAACCTAGATGGTGCCTAGTAGAACAGCAGGTTGTGACAAGTCAGTCTAGCACCAGGATACAAAGGCTGCCATGTAACTGTGTCAGTACTGACAACAAGTCAGTGGGCACCATCCATACCCCACGAATGTCAGGGTTTCTCAGAATGTCCACATGTATGCCTCATATATCTGTTCTGTTTGTCATAACATTGCATTTGTCTGGCAAACTATTGGCAAACCAGTAAAGGCTGATGTGAAAACATCAATGACAGACAGTTGAGATGCAAACTCCATACCCATAAGAAAATGCAAGCTAATACAAAACCAGTCAACCAACTGTCTACTTTTGGAAGAGCAATATTAAGATGCTGTCCCCATGTCTGGGCCTGTGTCCGACTATGATATATGGCCCTGTCAAGATGTCTGGCTGTAAGGTTTGAGAGGTATGGCCAGCATGTAGCCTTATAAGAACAGTGCAACACAAACCATGTGAGGATTAAAGAAGATGTATGGGGCACAATGCTGGCCAACCTGCTAAACAGGTACAGTCAGAGGTGTGGAGTCTGTAACCCTGTGTGTGATGTTATGACTTCTACCCCAGTCACACCATAACTGCAACTACATAAGAGCAGCAACTGTAGACAAAGCCTGCGACTGGGGCAGAGCAGAACAAAGGGCCACATATAAGGGGAAGGAGGAACCACTGGCCAGACAAACGTAGAATGCGCAGACTAGAACACTTCATGCAGTAGCATGGGTTCCCTGCAGTGTATGGAGTCAGCAGACAGATGTCTGTCAGCGGTTCCTCACATTAATGTATACTGATCTGCCACTAACATACCAGGACATCACAGTGCTGTGCAAAATGTCCGATGTGCAAAGCTATGGAACACATCATCATGGACCTAATAAACAAGGATATAGGGAATCTCCAAATTCAAGATCCCACACAGTTTGGTTTTGTGAAGGGTAGATCATGCCTGCTCAACCTGGTCGACTTCTTTGAGTCAGTCACCAGAGCTGTGGATGAAGGCAAGGTGGTTCATACAGCCTACCTTGATCTGGCCAAGGCCTTTGATGCCATTTCCCACTCAGGAATTATAGAAAATCTCACTAAGCTAGGCATCAACCCGTATATCACTAGATGGGTTGCAAACTGGCTCACAGATAGAACCCACAGTGTGAAAGTAGCTGACTCCAAGTCAGACTGCCAACCAGTCACAAGTGGATTCCCACAGGGTTCGATCCTGGGTCTTCTCCTGTTTGGTATCTACTTCTCTGAAGTACAGGAAATCACAAAGGGACTCTGGCTGACAAAGTCCACAGACAATTTCAAGTTGGGAGCTATTATTAACTCCCCAAATGATGTTGACATCCTGCAGTTGGCTGTAGCACACAAAATCCTAGACTGGAATACAGGTAGATCTGGCCTGGAGTCCCATTGTTACTATTGATAGTCATACTGGGCATGCTCCTATACTTAGCTACTTTCATCCCATATCTGAACCCACATCTGACTATAGAACTGGGATGTACATATATCGCTTGTGCATACTGACAGCTATGTACACCTTAACTGTCTATCCCCACCCCCATCAGACATGTTTACCCCCATCTATCCCTGTGCTGTACTTATAAAATTTATCTGGATCTGTTCAGTGTCATATACATACAGATACATAGGTAACATATATAAATATATCATTTATAGAGAGGCAGAGATGGGGGGGAGAGAGAGACAGAGAGAGACCCTGAAAGGCATAGAGTGATGTACTGCCGCAGCCACACATACACCAATTTTAACCAGTGGCACGTGCAAATACTATGGTGAGACCCCTTGTGTAATAGTAGGTAGATAGGGGTTGTAATCTCACATCAGTCACCGTGTGTGTCTGTGTGTGTGTGTGTGTGGGGGGGAGGGTGCATACGCACACATGTGTATGTGTTTCTGTATGTATTACACGTACAGCTGGATACACACACCCAGCAGGCCTATGTCTGTGTAATGGCCATGCATATTTTGGCTCTGTGACTACTGTCCTCCACAACAGTGGCCCCCTGTCAGCAGCGACTGATGTCATTCACCCCAAAAGCAGTAGCAGACACTGTCTGCATGTGTAAGTCCTGTGGTGCATGCGATAAATACATAGTGCTATAGTGCAGACAGATAGGTAGTGGTTCTATTCCCCAAAACGGTAACTGAGTGAGTGTGTGTGTGCGTGTGTGTGTGCGTGTGTGTGTGCGTGTGTGTGTGTGTGCGTGTGTGCGTGTGTGTGTGTGTGTGTGTGTGTGTGTGTGCATGTGTGTGTGTGTATAACTATATTTCCTTGTGGTTGTGTGTATTCCTTGCCTATGTGTGTGCAATGCCAATATATTTTGAGGCCTGTTCCACCCTGTTAACCTCCCATTGCCCTACTTTACAGGCCCTGCTGATGTCATCCACCTTATATACACATTTACACACTCCCTAGCCACATAAGTTTGTGGCACAAGTGATATGTATGTAGCACTGTAGTGTAGACAGTTACATAGATAGTGGTTCTAATCCCAGCAATGGCAAGTGTGTGTGTGTGTGTGTGTGTGTGTGTGTGTGTGTGTGTGTGTGTGTGTTATAAGTATATTCCCTTGTGGCTAAGTGTATTTCCTGTCTATGTGTGTTCAACACCAATACATTTTGAGGCCTGTTCCACCCTGTTGACTCCCCCCATTGCATTACTTTACAAAGCCTGCTGATGTCATCCACCTTAGATGCACCATTGGACACTCTCCAGGCATATAAGCTCCGTGGTGCACGTGATTAAGTATGTTGCACTATAGTGCATACAACTAGATAGGTAGGGGTTCTAATCTCAGTACTACCAAGTGTGTGTGTGTGTGTGTGTGTGTGTGTGTGTGTGTGTGTGTGTGTGTGTGTGTGTGTGTGTGTGTGTGTGTGTGTGTTTTGGTTATACCATTTTGAGGCCTGTTCCACCCCGTTGACTCCCCCATTGCATTAATTTACAGGCCCTGTTGATGCCATCCACCTTAGATGCACCATTCGACACTCTGCAGGTCATACATCTCAACTGTATAGAGTTTTCCAGAATTTCCACGTTTGCCTCATATATTTGGTCTGTGTCTCATAAAACTGTGGTTTCCTGGAAAATCACTGAGAGTTGAAGTTAGAAAATAATGACAGAAATTTGAGTTTCAGACTTCATACCCTTCACAAAAGTAATGCTAATGCACTTTATCAGTTATCTAGTTTGTAAGAGCAATATGTAACAAGTGTCTCTATTTTTGGGCCTGTATCCCCCATTATTGAAGGCTTTGTCCACATTTATTGCTCTAAGAGGTTGAGAAGTATGCTCCAGGCATATAATCCCCCAGGTGCACATGATAAGGACACGGCACTATAGTACATACAACTAGATAGGGGTTCTAATCTCAATACTGGCAACTGTGTGAGTGTATGTGTCTGTGTATGCATATCCCCTGTAGCAGTGTGGCTGTCTTGCCTGTGTGTGTGCAATGGTTATATCATTTTGTGTGCCTGTGCTACACTGTTAATTCCACCATCACCAACCTATTCAGGGTCTACAGATGTCATCCACCTTAGATTCAGAGTTAGACATTTTCAAACACATGATGTTATGATAAATGGCATAACCTATGGTAATGTGATACAAAGAAGCTGTCATACTGGCAAAACAAGGGAAGTCCTGTCTGTTGCACTTGCCGTGGGTATGGTATGTCCTGTCAACTGTCATGATACTACAAGATGTGTCCCACATTCCACATTTGATATAGTGGCAACCCTACTCTGTGTTGCCTATGTGTGTGCAATATGTAGAAATGTTCAGGCCCTGTAAGCAGCTATCGTCCCAATGACCCACATGTATGTAGGCATGAATGCTAACTACCACCACCCACATATGTAGGTACCGCCTAAGGCTGTGACAACTGTAAGTAGTGTGCTGTCTGTCATTCACCCACAAAACTGATGTTAACACACTGTAATGTGGTCATACAGTGGGTATGGAATGTTGCAAAGGTGCTGGCCTCAAGCTGAATGCAGAAAACATTACCATAATACTATATGGTGAGGACATGGATCCACTATTTCCCCACTTCAATGGCAACCCCATAAACACACAAACTGTGTTGACAGACCTAGGTACTCAGGTTGATAACACTGTTGCATTCAGCCATCATGTAGTTGTTGTGGTCAGAAAAGGCTTGTACGTGGTTCACCACATAGGTAAAGGGACTGGATCCAGACAAAAAGTAGGCATTACCTCTGTTTAGTCCTCAGTCAGTACAACAACACATTATCATCATTGCCTGTCTGGTATGTACCTATGCAGATATCTGCAGCAACTGGAAAGGCTATGTTAACACCCACAAAGGTTATCCATGGCCTTCAACACCTGTTCCATGCAGACAGCCTTGACTCAGTAGTGCCCCACTTGGCATCAGATTGTCCACAGGTGGGCTGTGGCATGCATAGATGGCAATTTCGTGCTCAGCCTTTCAATAGCTGCCCCATATATGTGAGCCTAACTCTGTACTTATTACCAGCATGACAGGCCTGAATCACATATGCGACAGCAAAAAAAACCTGCTGGAGAGACAGGTTTGTCTCCCAGAGGCTGCTCTGTCTCAGGAATGCACTTCCAATATATGTCTAACAGAGTACCATGCAAACCCTCATCAAGTGCATCGTTGATGAGTGGATGGAAAAACAAAAATCTGTCCCATGGGTCCAACCTGTGTCCATCAATGCCAGGGGCAACAGGTGCTGATCAATGATTCTCTTGGAGATAAAGTAATGGCTAGGCTTGTAAGAGACCTAGGGCCAGTACTCTAGTAACCTTCTATGGACTTATGAACCTGTGATCCTACAGAACTCCCAGGTGACATGTATCAAGAGTAGCATGCTGTGTCAAAGGGTATGCATGCAAGTTTATCCTATCTGCCCCCATTATCCCTCACACCCTGTTCCAGGCATATGTACCTAGGTAAACATGTGCATATACAGGCATACTTTGGTGAAGAAAAAGTCATTGCATTGCCACTATGCCATCATAAGTGTCTGTAATGGCAGCAGATCACAACAACTTAGACACATAGACACTTGGAACAGAAACAGAATAAGGTCTGTCAGACAACAGTCAGTCAGCAGTACTAACAGCAATAAAGCATCATGGCACAAAGGTGCATACACTTTGATGTGTACGCATGACAATTACCAGCAGACAGCACCTTACAGGTCATAACACTACTGCACTACAAACTGCCATTAACTGTACTATACTCACCCTGTGCATCACACACATATTAGCATGTCCCTGCATTGATGGTATGGATAACAGGGATGTGTCACAGGTATCATCACATGCACAGGGTGTGGTGTAGGGTTGCCAAAGGCCTAGGCTGTGCCATACAGTTGACATCATGTGTGTATGTCTGGAGGGGTGCTGGTCAGCTGGGCCATGCAGAGGAGCAGTATGTGTCTGTTGGTGACCTGCATGTGACAGTGCTGTGTGAGTATGTGCATGCACACAGTCAAGCCATGTGCTTGCCCTACACAAAGGTATGTTGGACAGCCATGGACCATGCATGGCAGAATGTACAGTTCACCATCTCTGGCCATGAACATGGGAACTGGTTCTGCCAGGAGTGGCACTGGCACCACCATGCCCAGGGCCAGATGTGGTACTACTTGTTGACAATGACCGGTGTCTGCTGGGTTCAAGTCCCTCATGGAAATGCCCAGGACCATATGCCCATGGCCTGCCACATTGTGGTGTGGACAGCAGCCTCCCGTTGGTAGTGCTGGTGATACTGCCTCTATGGGAATGTGACTGTGCATGGCCACGTGGGCTCTCAGCTGATGTTGTTGCTGACCTACGTCTATGTGTCCGATGCCTTACTCCCACCACATGTTCCAGCACAGACATTGCACGGTTAAGGACTGACAATGTCTCACCCCACTGTCTATCCACTACATCAGCAAAATGATGTAAGGCATCACCAATACCGTGGAGAGAGTCATGGATGCCAGGCAGTGTGGCATCCATGACCCTGAGCATCCATCTGGTGTACTGTTCACAACAAGCCTCTGCTTCCATGATGGATCGACACATGCTGTGACACCTCTGACAGGTGTTGGATGGGCAGCAGTCCTCCTTCAAGCACCCCTGTCAATCTGCCTGTGTGGGACCTCGCCAGCTCTCTGGCTATGGCTAGTGTCTGCAGTCACAGATGCCATAGTCGCTACACTCCCCTATTCAATGCAACCAACTTCTGACTGCCCAATATCTGTGGCTGTGGGGACTGGGTATTTGTGGGCATACTGACTGTGTGTGGGGACATTGGGCATGGAAGTGGGATGTCAACCAATGGGACACATTCAGCCCCCAACAACCCCACGTGTGCCTCACAATGGCCACCATCATCATCATCAGAGTCCAATGATATACTGACATCAGGTTGTGAGGGGGACACACTCCAACCCCATGGTCACCTGTGAGGGGAAGACAGCATGACTACATTAATTCCTGCACTATAATGTCTGCTGATCCACACACATGCACATACAGGTGAGGTGCCACAAGGGATTATACAGACCGCACCTACTGACTAATGCCATGCACAACACACAATCAGACCACAACAGACACACTCTGGACAGGCCCTCAGTAACATGCAGCGCAACTATGTCCAGTTAATGTTGCTAGTACTATACACCTGTGAGATATGAGACAAGTCAAACTTTGTGATGGACCCTCACCTAAAACATAGTGCACCCATTTACACAATAGTAATGCACCCCTGTATAACAGACTGGCTACACCTTTACAAAAATACATGCCAATTTGTTACTGCTACTGCAAATATGCTACTGTGATTACCGATGTGATGCACTGGAGTGAAATCCATCAGAAGTAAACATGCACATATTGCAATATGGCTAAGCTTAACAGTAGTGTCCATGGCAAACTAGCATCCTTTAACATGCCTAGGGTATAGATGAGCCACAACAAGACAGTTCCACACTCACCAGCTACAAGATGATGGTCCCCAGCCACACCAGAGGTACCTATGGATTTCTGGGGTAGAGGTATTTTCAGCAGACTCACGTGGCATCGTTACAGGATAATATGTGCATTTATCAACATGTACAGTATAAACTGTGGTACTACCCAAACTGCTGACATTCACAATATGTGTGCACACGTGTGCATTACAAAACCCCACCCACAAATGCAGATTGACCTGACATATGTGTATAGGTATGCAGAGGCTTCCACTATGAATGCTACTATTAATGTGATGACCCTGGAGACTTACCTGGATGCTCCTGGGCTGTGGAATCTGTGCCACCCACCTCCACGACATATGTTGTGATAGTTTCTTTCGAGCTGGTGGCTGAATCCAGGTTTGCCAGGAACTCCTCTATGGCTGAGAGTAGGGGTTGTGTAGCAGGCCCTCCCCTGGTGCCAGCACAGTCCCTGGCCACAGCTGTGGCTCTTTGCCATGTATGGTGTATTATATCTGCAGCACAGTGTTGAATCTGATCATAGCTCCTGACCTGGTGGCCCAATTCATTCACTGTTGCTACAAGGTCTGCCCACACTGCAGCGCATTCTTGCTGGTTATGGTGAGTCCTTGTCAACAGCACCCATTGATGGAGTCTCAAGGCATCAATAATGGCAGTGGTCTCAGCTTCTGAGAAAGGTGGATTGCGACATCTATACATCCCACCTGAAAGACATGAAGAGGTGAACACATCACAGGACCGCATACATTGCTCACCACAATGTACACACCCTGCACATCCACATTTACCACCACTGTCCACCACTAAGTCCCACATCATACCCCACCCTCTATTACCACAGTATGTATGTGGCTATCTGCAACATAATGGCAATACATCATGCATTTCCCCCCTGATCCTGATGTTTCATGCTACTTGCTGCATGTGCTATGAGGTGTTCAGATGCACTTACCTGTTCCACCTACTATTGCTTGTTCATAGCCTGTCTACATGGTATGCTGTGGTGTCAGCATCCTACTGTTGTAGTAAGCACCTGGGCTGTAGGCCAACCCTTCAGATCTCTCTGGCCTTCCTCCCACAGATTCTGGACTATATGGCTGGACAATTTCCTATAGTTTTCCCTGCCAGTGTGGTTGATATGGGTGTCCTGGCACAGTGTAGCACGTGCCTCACGTACATGGATGGACAACCATCTACAAAAAACACCAAGGAACACACTGTGTGAGAGATGCAATGACAATAGAAGCCTGCAGTCCATGCTCCCTCCCTGTCAAGGTTGCAGATCTGTCCCCAAACAAGTTGTTAACACAATCAGTACACCTCACACACCACTCACACCTACATAACACACACACACACACACACACACACACACACACACACACACACACATATGCAGTGGACCTCAACATACACATCCACAAACAAAGGAGATAACCGAGGCAAAGCCACACATGAATGCCACAGCCATTCATGACACATACCACACATGGCCACACACCTGTGTCCCACAAAAACACAGGTATCACAACATGTCAAACATGTTACACATAGGAGACTCCATTGTGAGACACAGTGATGTGCCTCTCAACAGGCTGTATATGTGGATGGTCACAGTTGCTTGTGTGTCAGGTGACAGCTTCCACCATATCACATACGCACTGCTGTCTCTCACCAACAGGTACATCCCTGGACTATATACAGTGAAACATGAGTGACCACGTTGATTATATGTCCCAGGCAGGTATGTCCTTAGCCTTATGCAGCATTCCGCTGTCACCCAGACTGATGCCACAGTACAGTCAGGAAATGATTGACCTTAAGATGTGGCCTTTTATCCTGTGATATTCCAAGGGGTTCCAGTACCTGTGAGCCTGGGATGCTGTGGTCAACAGACCACAATGCTCTGCAACAGATGGCCTCCATCTGTCTCAACTGGCCTTCAGGCAACTGGCAATGGTTCTCACCACCCCCATAGTAACCTTTAAAAGTGGTGAGGTTATCACTACCAACATACAACTATCAGCGAAGCACACATTGAAGGCCATGCTGCTAAACCCTAGGTG
The DNA here is from genome assembly GCF_019279795.1 of Protopterus annectens. Lineage (NCBI taxonomy): Eukaryota > Metazoa > Chordata > Ceratodontiformes > Protopteridae > Protopterus > Protopterus annectens. The sequence goes on from NC_056744.1 coordinate 1,033,808,452, forward strand.
TCTACACATGACTCTGCCATCAATGCAAGCATTCTAAACCCTGGGAAATGCTGACATCTGTGCAGTCACACACACACATGATTCAAAACTGCAGATAGCATCCCAACCTTACCTGGTCAACTATCCTATCATACAGTCATACCCCAAAGTGTGGGCGGAAATGGCATGGGACATGTGATTGCAGTATATATGAGACATATATACACCTTCACACTGTACAGGAAGTAAGATGCACAGAGGACACTGCAGCAGCAGTTCACCATTGCCAATACACCTCTTTAAATCATAGCTAGCTACTAGTCACCACATGTGACCAGCAAGCCCATCCCACCTATATGGACCTCAACAACTGTATTCTGATTTAGGTCTGTACCCCAGCCATACATTGGAAGATATACCCATGCCAGCACACACATGGCCTGAGAGCCATCAACAGTGGAATTACAAACACCTTGGTGCAGCTACGGGCTACCCCCACATGAGGTGAAGATGTGTTGCAGTTGATATTACACAACACAGGTAACCACTGCAGCATCCCTACAGTGTCATCCTCCATGGTAAAGCAACCATTACGCGGTCACGTTTGCAGTCACCCTCTCCCACAATACCCATCTAGTTAGGGTCACACATACATACACCTCCAATGTGGAATACAGCCTCCTGGAGGGTAGTATACACTGCTTCACAGCTCCAACCCCCTCTGTAGGGACTGCCACCAATATCCACACATACACACATGTGCTAGATGTGTATTTCTATAGATGCATGGACTTGGGTATGACAGTGCACACTGCCTACCTTGACCTGGACAAAGTCTTTGACAGTATAGCCAAAACCAAGAACCAAAATACCTGCAAAGGTAAAGTGTCAGAAGAAAGCTCAGCGTTCTCGGTAGGACTGCTGTGTCACTAAAAAGCTGCTGGTATGCCAAAAAAAGCGAATCCAAGGTCCATAAACGCAAAAGATGTTTATTGTAGCATAAAACCAATAAAAACGTCGACCTAGGTTTCGTTCGTGTCACCGAACTTCTTCAGAACAATAAAAACAATACAAAAGGCTCTTAAATACTGACTAAGGTTGCAGTGAATGCCTCAATTAATCAATTAACTTCCCGCCAAAAAACTATTACATATTTATATACCCACATATACGTACCAGCAGCAATTAAAGAACTTCATGCTATCCTACAATTACTCTAAATTATTAAAATTATAAATGTGCCTAAAAACAACGTGCGCTTAGTGCATAAAACATTAAACATTATACATTGTTACATTATTCATTAAATACAATGATAATATGTCTGTCTGCTCACAATATAAATATCTAATGCCAGTGATGAGCAATGTTTGGCCACGGGCACACAGGTTTCTTACATATACGACTTTGACAATTATCATATTCAACTAACTAACAACGGATGTAATGAATGTGTAAGTGGCCCACATGAGCAATCCAAAGAAGTGAATGAGACCAATGTACTGTATGGTGAGAATCACGACATTATGGGGACTAGTACAACTGGCAGTTCATTGGGAATTTGTGACGACGGCACTCATTCATTGCTTGATGTATCAGTTTATAATATAGATGGGCATTTGTTGACAGCTGATGTTCAGATGTTTAATAATGAATGTGGTTTGAGTGCAACTGATCAAGTTTACAATATGGTGTCTGATAACCCGTGGACTTACAAGACCATAGCATTCAAATGGATAATGAGGGGGACGTAGTTTGTTTTGTAAGCCCAATGTTGTGATTAACAACAAAGGGGACTTTAAATTATACAACTACACTAGTCAACTGTTTGACGTAGAATGTGTGGATTTGTTTTCCAAAGGTTTTAGTTTTGTGCCATGCAGGAGGGGCAACTTAGTGAATACAATTCTAGATTTAAAATTATTTACTCGCAAATTGAATTTGAAAATTTTATACCAAGGTAATTCATGGGGCATTAATAACAATGGTGGTACATTGACAAAACCCAGTATTTATATTCCACCAATGCACGAGGGTGTTGCTATTTTTGAGAAAGTAACCGAAAATGACATCAGGAATGCCTTTATTGAATACAATAAGGCCAGCATTAACAATAAAAATCTGACCACTAAGGAAGAACTTTGTTTGAGTAATATATTGAAAGCTAAAAACATCAGAATTATGAAACCCGATAAGGGAAGTGGGATAGTCATTGTGGACCACAATGATTATGTTTCATACATGAACACTTTACTATTGGGTAACACCTACAGAGAAGTTAGTAGGAATGAAATTAATATAGCGCATGGCAGAATAGATAATACTCTATTTGATATGCTTTTCCAAGGAGAGTTAGATGAGCAGGAGTGGCAATTCTTAAAGAATGAATACCCAGTTACAAGTGGGATTTTGGAATCCCAAAATACATAAAGGCCTTGACAACCTGCAATTTAGACCTATAGTGGACGGAAAGCGGAGTAAAACACATTTTATTAGTCAATACCTAGATTATCATTTAAAACCGGTATAAAGTTTTTCCACACATATTGAAGGATTCATGGGACTTTTGGGCAAAATTAGATCAATAGCATTTAATGAAGGTGACACATTCATTACTCTGGATGTGTGTAATCTTTTACCGTCATTCCCCATGATAGAGGGCTTGAGTGGTTGGAAGAACAACTATATTTTACAAAACTATATGATCAGAACAAAGTGAATGTGATAGTTAAGTTAATGGAAGTTGTCTTGAAAATAATTTTATATTTTTTGAAGGGGCACATTATAAACAGATGAGTGGGGTTGCCATGGGGGCAGCCTGCGCCCCCAATTTTGCTAACTTTGTCCTAACATTTTGGGAAACCAACTACGCTTTTAATTCAGAATTTTTAAATATGTTCAATTTTACGGTCGGTTTTGACGACCTATTTATTATTTGGAGAGGGACCAAGTCATTTTAAATAAGTTTTTGGAATATATCAATAGTAGCGTCTGGTTCCTAAATTTTACATATGTTACCAGTCAAGAAAGTATTAGTTATTTGGACATTTGCTTGACATATGACAGAAGTAGGAAAAAGCTGGTTTCCAATATATACAGGAAGTCCACCTTCTCAAACTCATATTTACATTATGACAGCTGGCACCCTCACCACCAAAAGAAGGCAGTGGTTAAGGGTCAGATGGTGAGGGCGGCTAGAATGGTCAGTGAGGAGGTGGACTTTGAACGGGAAGTCAATTTTATTGTCACTTTATTCTTGAATAGAGGCTACCCAAAAGATCTTTGTAAAAATATTGCCAAAGAGGTAACAGATAAAAGATGTAAAGGATTTTACAAAGCTTTATTGCATGCCAGTGAAGTCACATCAGTTGATAGTGTTTTTGGCGACCTTGTGGACATTAGGAAATTTGTTTGTAACAACATTCCCCTATATATCACTACTTATAATGATATAGCAATTAAAATTCAAAATATAGTGAACAAAAATTGGAATTTTATTAGCAAAGACAAAACAATAGGGGAAAATTTTAAAGGGTGTGTAACTTATGTGTATAGAAAAGATACATCATTTAAGGAACTTTTTGAAAATCTGAACGTTAAACCCAAGGATTTTTCCAATAAACCCAAGGGTAGTTTCAAGTGTGGTAGGTGTTCGACATGTAGGTACATGATAAACATAGATAGAGTGGTGACAGTTAACAATCAGAATATAAACATAGGTCAATACATCAATTGTTACACCACCAATATTGTATATATTGCAGTCTGCCAAAATTGTGAAAGTTTTTATGTTGGCAAGACGAGTAGACACTTAAGAGACAGAGTCAAGGAACACTTACTGGACATTAGAAATCATAAAACAACTAACGCCTTAGCCAGACATATAAACCAACATGCAGACCATTCTTTTAAGTTTTTGGGGTAACACATTTGTACTTTGATGCACAGGGCAAAGTTACAAAATTTAACTTGGACATTTTAGAATTGAGGATGCAAATATACCTTAATGCTCATCAGTCCCCCGGACTTAATGAATATATCAGTATAAAACCTATTTTACGGTTTAATAACATAAAAGGTTACTGATTTCAGTAAATGCACAATATTTATTTACTATATATATATATTTTTTATGTAAACAACCTGTGGTAATGCAATTTATAAATTATGAGCAGTTTGTAGTGTTTTGTATTAGTTTAATTTTACACAACTTACATTAGGATTTATTATATTGTGAGCAGACAGACATATTATCATTGTATTTAATGAATAATGTAACAATGTATAATGTTTAATGTTTTATGCACTAAGCGCACGTTGTTTTTAGGCACATTTATAATTTTAATAATTTAGAGTAATTGTAGGATAGCATGAAGTTCTTTAATTGCTGCTGGTACGTATATGTGGGTATATAAATATGTAATAGTTTTTTGGCGGGAAGTTAATTGATTAATTGAGGCATTCACTGCAACCTTAGTCAGTATTTAAGAGCCTTTTGTATTGTTTTTATTGTTCTGAAGAAGTTCGGTGACACGAACGAAACCTAGGTCGACGTTTTTATTGGTTTTATGCTACAATAAACATCTTTTGCGTTTATGGACCTTGGATTCGCTTTTTTTGGCATACCAGCAGCTTTTTAGTGACACAGCAGTCCTACCGAGAACGCTGAGCTTTCTTCTGACACTTTATCTTTGACAGTATAACTGCCTAGGAGGGTCTCATGCAGATACATGACTGGTACCAGAAACATGGCCTCTGGCCACATACCAGGATATGCAGTGTCAACCCCTTGGGGAGAGTGACATACCCACATATTATCACAGTACTAACAACATCCTAGGCACGCAATCAGTCATGTGGGATCTGTGCACACAGGTTGATGACAACATGACATTTCACCAGCATGTTGCTTCTGTTCTATGGTAAACCTTCTACATGGCCCACCTCATACCTACAGTGTGTCATCCAAGGACATGGGGTATTAACATCCCTGTATTCCCCACAATAAGGCCTATTATTGTGTAAAATGCTCAGGTCATCATTCACCTCACACAGCACATGCAGCAGCTGGGGACATCACAGAGGTTCCCCACCAGGGAGTGTCAGGGCCTCAAACATCTACCATACACAGATAGGCTATAAGCCCAACCCTCTACCCAGTTTCATACACAATCCTCAGAGGTGACCTCTGTCTGGCATGCAAGGAAATCACAGACTCCACATTGTTGGGACTGCTGCACAAGTACAACTGAAGCTCCACTCTATTAACCCACACACACCCTCAATCTGGTGTGTGACATCAACTGGGCTTGTTGGCAGTTCAGATGTGTGTCTCACACATTCACCCTGCTGTGGAATGGACACCCTGTCCACATTAGGCAGGGTAGCTATTTACATCTTTGCAGGCAGAACCTGGATAATTGGATAGTTAACTGCACATACACCCTTGGGATACCACCTGTGTCCATGTTGGACTGGGGCATCAGGTGCTGCCTTGCATACACATGGGCTAACATTTGTGCTAGGCTTATGGGGGCTCAGGGCCTAGGGCCCATAGCTTAGTAACCTTGTATGGTCCTAGGTATACCAGTTATGGCTTGTGTGCTTGTGTGCTGTGACACAGACTGTGTTGTTATAAGTCCACACCCATCATTGCCATCAACTGTGGTCTGTCCCCTATGGTCAATGTTACAGTACCATGTCATACAGCCAACAACCGACAAATATGTAAGTGGTACTACAAGTTCATGTGGACATTACAGCAACATCTGTGCTACACAATAACTGAGAGCAGTGCATATGTGGTGTAGGGTTTCCCCTCTTAGGTGTCTGACATCTGCAGTACCCAGATGTTTGCAGAATGCGTACATGTGCCTGATATATGTGGACTTCATGACAGACAAATGCGGATGTCTGGAAACCAGTTGGACAATATGTAATGGATGTCCCCAGAGTGTCAGGAATGTGTCTGTGACATGCCAGACTCCTCGGAACACAGTAATGGTACATTAACATCTGGTACTGTATTCATTCCCTGACATTGTATGGTCAATATGTACACACTGTGGCTGGGGCGGAGCCTGTATCCCCCAGCTACTACTGCCTATAACCTACTGTCCTGCATTAGGGGGTCACCAGGTATGCTAGCCATGGCTGTCAGGCAATGAGATACAAGTGTGGAGTACACAGTGAGCTAACCAGAGTATGTCAGGAACAGTCAGAGACACCCGGACAATCTTTGAACTAACCCTGTATGACATTCACAGACTGAGAGGGGCTCATGACACTACATGATGTGATACGCCAGCTGTATCCACCAGTAGTTACTGTCACTATTGTACAACAGACAATCCGGCAGCATTTGTACATGGGCTGACCATTGCTGGGGGGACTCAGGGGCCAGAGTTGTGATCTATACCACTGCAGACAAAGCCAAAAGACAAGACTGTAGGTGCTGGACAGCAGACTAACAGCAAAATGTCATTCCAAGATATGTTGTTGAGACCTACTGTTGAAAGTCCTATTTCCCATGACTGCATCTACCCATCTGCATTATATTACATGGTTAACTCTATGACATACCTGGTATAGTGCTGTACTCCTTTGTGAGCAGAAATCCAGTGGTATCGTTCCTTGGAAATCACAGCCCATCTTCATGAAGAAAGTCACAGATCTCTTTACCCTAGGCAACAACTTGCCTTTTGTAGGCGATGCTCATGAACAGGTGATTGCCTGTGCACCAGTCTGTGACTCACACTTGCTAAATGCATCCAGATTAGTTGGGTTGCCTTGCCATTAGTCAATGGCATGGCAACACAGTGCTATAATTAAGGCCTTCATGTAGGCCTCAACCCTTTTCTTGGCCTGTGAGGAAGAAATTATCAAGGTGTGGGAGCTACAGCATCACAGAGGGTAGGAAGAAATACTGTTCACTGTTTGGATTGATGTGGTATGTCCACAATTTTGCATACTATGTTTGGGCATTGTTAACTGACTTTCTGATTCTGTGGCAGGTTACTGTTTAACAATGTGTGTTGGGGTCAGTAAGGATACAGGCAGATGTGAGTGTCATACATCCTTTTATCTGAATGTGCATGCTACTGCAGTTGATGCTGGTTTATCAGCTGTGTGTGTTTCTAGGGGGAGACTGTGACACATGTCCCTGTCACCTGAACATCGCCCCCAACCCTTTATGTATAGGTGTTGTGTGGATGCCCTGTTCTAGGTGTTTGGGAGGTATGGTAGGTCTGTAGCAGGTAGCTGAACATACTGCTGCATGTGCAGCAGGCCGCAGCTGCTGCATTCTGGCCAGGAGTCATAATGGGGATTATGAAGAGACTGGAGGACAGCAAGCTGTATATGTCAGTGAAGGAGCATTGTCAGGTCTTGTGTCACAGCATGGCCAGGGTGAGGGTACCCATAACAGTCCAGGTGAGGCATGTACCTCTGGTACATATGTTAAGTAGTAGTACCATCCAGAGAATGGTAAGGGACATTTAGGACACATATTCATATTTGTGACATGTCCCACACTCCAGGCCTTTGACATGCTACTGTGGGTGGCAGTGACTGTGGTAGCAGCAACCAGTTCTGCTGGACATTGCAGGGCTCAGTTATTTCTATGTTATATTGACAAGCATGTAGTTGTCGTGCAACAGACTGGACTGTGGGCCTGAACTGTGGTTGTCCAGATGTCAGACATGCTGGGAATGTAACAGATAGAGCTACTGAGTCATTATTATGGGCGGTGTAGTTGCAAGTGTGCATGGATGCAGTGTGTTACACAGGATTGGCATGAACATGTGTGTCTGGATAGCTATGACATGTGACACTGACCTCTGTCATGCTTTTGTAAAATCAATCTGCACTGCCTTGCCAGTACCTCAGCACACAGAATACCTTTGATGACAACCATGCCATAAGTAGGTGACACAACTGTGGATTTTCTGCAACAATCTGTGCAGTTGTCAGCTCTAGCTGATATCATAGGCCTCTCATCAATCAATCAACATGTCTTTGGCTGTGTACTGGTTCAGTGTATTCATCACAGGCCCAAGTATGCTGTCATTTATCACATTATATGTAGAAGTAATGTCACTGGTAATCAGCATATCTTTGTAAAAACACCATTAATTCTCCAGAGCTGAGTTGGTTTAGTGGCATAATGTACTGAACTGTGGATGAGAGGGTCCTGGGTTCAGTACTTGGCAGGGGTGTATTTTTTTCCTAATGTTACATCACTGTACTTCATGATATATTTACAAAAACACCAGTAATTCTCCAGAGCTGATCAGGCCTATTGGTATAATGCACAGAACTGTAGTTCAGAGGGTCCTGCATTTAATATTTGGCAGGAGTGTATTTTTTCCAAATGTTACATCACTGTACTTCATGATATATTTACAAAACCACCAGTAATTCTCCAGAGATGAGTTGGCCTAGTAGGCATAATGCACTATGCTGTAGTTGAGTCCTGGGTTCAAGACTTGGCAGGGGCGGTTATTTTATTGATGTGCAGAACAGTGTCAGAATCAGATAAGGTGATTAAAGCAGTTTTAAGTGTGCACGGGTTTGTGCGATGCGCCGCAATGTTAAGCGGCGCTTAGTCCCACTTAAACCTACTCTATTTCCAAAAAAAGAAAGCAAAAACGGGATGATAGGAAAGTGGTGAAATGGGGGCAAGCAGGGGGAAAACAATATGAAAGGCAGCCAGGAATATGCAGGACGGGTATAGGAAAGGAGCATAGATCTCCATTTCTTGGGTAGCAACAGTTGTGCATGATGTGGACAATTTGGAATTTGGAGCCTCACACCCCACAGGGAGGAGTGTGAGTGACATAACTTTGTTGATTAACTGATGGTATGATTGATTCATGGCAGTGTACATGGGGGCAAAATGGAGAGCTATGTATGGGACGAAATTTTGTTTTGGGACAGATGCCCATTTTTTTTTAAGATGAGAATGAGATGTTGGGGAAGGGTTGTAGGTATGTTTAGGGAGGTAAGTTGGATAGGAGAGGTTTCTTTTGCAGACAGACAAGACAGCAAACAGGGGCAGTGTATGACACATGAGGGGGGTAAACACCTTGGACGGGGAGGGTGGTTGGGAATCAGAGGACCAAGAGCTCCCAGATGGCAACAGTGGGACAGAGATCCCACCCATGGGCAGTCACCACTGCCCCTTCATGGCCTCAAATCTAGCTGTGCTGGAGGCAGGGTGTGGGGGCCAGCCTGCCCCTCGAGGTGAGCCAGTCTGCCCTAAATCTGGCACAGCCTATCATGCAAGTCAAGCTGGATGACCCTGTGCACCATACCTAAAACCTGAGTCCAGGTGACAAGCTCCTTGCCACACCTGGGCCCAAGGGAGGGACGGGCCCCATCCCCTGAGGTAGTTCCACCAGTGGGTGGTGCAGGACCAGCAGAAGGAGGAGCTCCAGGTTGGGTCCCGGTGCTGCGGCCAGATGAGGTGGGATAGGCAGATCCGCCGGGACCGGCCTACCCAATCATGCTATGGTGTTGAGGTTTGTCAAGGTGTATAGGTTAGTTATGAACAGAACATTTAAACATTAGTTGTAACAGTATGCTTGGGTGTTCCAATTAACCCAGAACAATAAAATTACATAGCATAGAGAACACAGGCATAATTGGAATAACACTCAGTATTGTAAAAGCATGCCAGTAACAGTTACAGCAAAATGCCAACAACAGTGGAATTTCAACAAGGTATGTTAGTATGCAACCATTGTAATATATAACCAATAATACAACACAAAGCCCAACATTAGTTTTTGAGAACAACATATGTGGATATGAAACCATACCCGTAGTATAAGAATAAAAATGTATGATGCAGATAAGGAGTGGGGGAAGAGAAAGACATTCCATTACCAACTGTATAGGCTATATTTTTCACAACAGTACTGCTCAATACTCTACAGGTCTGCTCTTATTTTATGTCTACATGTGCCCTATACCTTCTGTAGCATGTACATACCTCTCAAGCTGTCCACATGGGATGGTATGGGTCAATCTGTAAGAACTATAGATACATAACTACAGGGGACTATTACATGTCAGGAGAACATATATGACTAACATGGTGTACCCTGCACTGATGTTGTGTGAGTGTGCTACTGGCATACTTCAACTGGATTTATATCTGAGTCCAAGATTATTGGCAACAGTGATCACTAGCCATGACAGTGTGATACTTGAGAGATGTATCAAGCACAATGCAGGGAGTTTATACCTATCCTGCTGTCATTCGTAGGCATGGGGTTAGACTATCAGGACACATTCACAGACGCACCAGGCATACAGCCGTACCAACAGAAGAACATTTCAGTTGTCTTACTCAGTTGGAATATTAGTGTATTTTATGATGTTTTATTTAATGGAACCTTATCACCTGTATGAGCAATGCTGTTTACACACTAGTACATCTGGATACAGACATTAGTATACCCTTCATACAGCTACTACAGACATTTCTTTGCCTGTAAGTCCTGCATGGAGAATATCTGTTGACAGTATGTGACTGTTTCTATAAATAGTCAGTAATACTTGTCTGTTACTATAAATAAATCTTACTACCGGTCAATGGATTCAAACCCTGGTCTGTGTGTGGAAAACATAACAACATATGTATTGCTTATCACACTGAGCTACTGGGCCACTGCTGTGTGTTGGTTGACTGATACGTGCCTACAGCTCACTTGGTGACAAAGTCTGACCTGGTAATAATGGTCGAGTGTCACAGAAGACTGCAGTGACAGTTGAACATACATGCATGAGATTCAGGCATGACACAGACAATAGGTGAAGGGTGTATTAATACTTGGAATGCAGGTGTACACAATTAACCCCTAGTAGATGGGAATATGTGTGATCTGTACAGACCATATCAGGGTGCTGGGATGCCTACCTGACCCATATACATTTGCAGATGGTATATTTGCAGTCTACAGCTACTATTGTCTCACACTTGCCTGCATCAGCGTACCTACATTCGGGAATGCATATAGCTGAAATGAATGCAAAGGTTAATACAAGACAATCCTGAGGAAAACACACTATAATACCTTACACATTACTATTCAAGGTTCACATGTTAGTGCAGAACATGATTTACACAACAATTGGCAGAACAAAGCTTTATTGAGAGTGACATGACACAGTCATTGGTATACATTTGACAATCTTTATTGTTCTCCACTTTAAATAATGCATCCACTGAAGGTGTGCTGTTATTACCAACCTATGCAATAGTAACTTTATTTCCTTCACAATTCTGACTGCAGTTGTACTGTATTTCCTGTAGATCATGAATGAATGTTATTTATTCCCTTCACATTTAGAATGTCAGTGTACTTTATTACCAGATCATTAGTATTAATATTGTATACATATGTCATTCCTACACATTATTAATGTTATTGCAGTACACTTAGAACAGAATATACCTACTGGCACTTACTACTGTACTCTTTCTTAGTTATATTACTATATATTGCAAGATATATCTGTAATCTGTACTCACCACACTTTCAGCACATCCTCGCTAGGCGCCCTGCATGGGCCTCCAAGTTGCAAGCCCTCTCCTCTGTAGCTGTGGGAAGGAAAATGCACCATTATGCATACCTGTCTATCAGATATTCATACTAGAATTTGGTAAAGCAATGGTTCCTATACTTACAAACATCAAAACTTTTATTTAAAACACAATTAATTGTGTTTTAAATAAACGTTTTGAAGCTGTTAAGCGTGGTGACCAGTACCCACTTTTTTCTTCATTCCGTTGGAATCTTTGTGAGCAGGCAGCCTTTGGAGGAGTATCTACAGTTCTTTTTGGTTATACTTACAAACATCTGGGGCATTGTGGTTCCTGAGTGTCTTGGATCCATTGAGCCAAGAGCTCTGCTCCCCCTTCCTTCACTTCAGGTTGTCATAATAATGACGCACCTGCTCAACAGTGCAGGGGATTCTGGTTGCAGTGATGAAGTCATGTGCCAGATGGTCCCAGGCCTTGGACTTGTATTCAGAGCCCTGGTACTGGCCCTGCAGCAGTCTGTCACCATGGTCTTTGACAAGGAGCCCAACTATGACCCTGGACTCCAAAATGCCCCAGCGCTGCACCTGGAAGTGCACTCCCCCTCAGACTCCACCCATAGCTACTGCAGTGATTAAACTCCAACAGGTTCTGGCTGCATTCCCTCCTGTGCAGCTTAGATAAGGCTATTTTCCCACCCTTTGCCACCATTGGGCCACTTTTAAAATGTTAAGCAAAGCTTAGCACCACGCAAACCTGTTAAGCTTAGTTGAGAAGTGCTTAAACTGGCAATGCTTAGCAGTGTGCAAACCCGCTTAACTGAGCTGTGGACTGCTTAAACTGGGATTGCTTAGCAGTGCCCAAACCAGCTAAGCAAAGCTGCATGTTGCTGCTAAAGCAGGTCCTGTTTAAGCATTGCTTGGCTTCGCTTAGCAGAGCTTAGCTATGGACAAACCAAACGTTTTACAGAATAAAAAAATATTGAATGTATTTGTTTATTAAGGATAATTTATTATTATGTGCATCTATTTTACTTTATATCCCCTAAACATATGCATTTTGCTACATTATCTGGTAGTGTAACTTTACTGTACTGGACACATGTGTAACTGGGGCTTTTATCCTGGTCTCCATTGTAAAAGGGCTTCTGGTCAAGCTGGGCAAACCTGGTTAACAAATTTCAATGTATACATAAAAAGCAAACATATTTACAACATTTCCCTATCACATGTAAAATGCTAAATGGCCTGTATTCAAACCGTGCACCTACTGCACATGAAGCTGTCACTCTAACCACTCAGCTACAGAAGATATGGTGATAAGAGCTATACTGTTCTATGCAGCTCTCAGTTCCATTTAAGCACTGCTGAGCACCGCGCCATGCCGCACAAACCCGCTTGGCTATGCTTAAACTTGACCTTTTCTATTAAAATTAAAACCATCCGGTTTCTATTTTTAGATGTCTGGCACATGTTTCTTGCTAAGCACCGCGTTTCACAAACACACACACACACACACACACACACACACACACACACACACACACACACACACACACACACACACACACGCACAAATGATTAAGACATTTTTGCATTTAATTTCACTGTCATTTGGCACTCTGACAGTACAGGGGGTGTGTTACAGACACTGTAACACACCCCCTACATATACATTTTACAATTGGCCCAGGGCACACATATTTATTTTATATTAGTGCCATCCAGCACTTTGACAGTGCAGGGGTTGTGTTACAGACATTGTAACACACCCACTTCATATACATTTTACAACTCACCCAGGACACACTTAATTTTAATATTGTAGTTCCATCCAACACTTTGACAGTACAGGGGGTGTTTTACACATCTCTGAGCACTGTAACAAACCCCTACACTGATTCAGTAACTGTGTACACATCTCTCCCTCAGTAGCATGCCTTCATTAATATGCAAGGCACACTGCCGAGGGGGAGCTGCAGACACAGCCAAGGTAAACTCCATGTAGGGCTTGCACTATTCCTACATGGTGTTTATTAAATCTGGGGGAGTGTGTATACAGTAGGAGGAAGAGCAAGTTGCTCTCACTAGAGATGCCCGATCACAAACAGCTAGTACAGGACTTAAGGTTTTCATTGTAAAGTACATTTATGATTCCACCTTGTAAACACCTATTTTAATATTAAGTCACAGCATTATTTGCCCCAGCTAAATCAATTTATTAGTAGTGCATATACATTTTTGTTCTTTACAGTGCATAAAACTAGTCTGCCATTTTAGTTATGATCTGTTTACTTTATTTTTTCCTGTAATCATTGTTTTATGGACTCTGCACATTATTTATCATGGTCTGTGGCTAAAATGGGTGCAAAGAAATCAGCACATAACCCTGGTAAACAGAGAAATAGCTAAATTTGCACATGAGCAGGTATAATGTCATCAGGCATGTTGCAGTCAATGTATATTAAAATCACAATTTTCTTGTTCTGCAAAATATATATTGGGGATACTTTACTAAGTAATGCTACATCTCAGACCATGTAAAAAAAAACAAGATTTTTCTTTATAAAGCAAGTAATAACACCCTGCAGATTACACATTGCACAAACATAATGGACTTTCCAGGAGTGGGTAGCCCCCTGCAGAGGGCCTCCCTACCCCTGGAAGATCCAGTATTTGTGTGTAACACCTACCCTGGGGAGGGGCATTATTACACTAGAAAATGGGCGATCTGCTATGTTCTTTAAGTGGGGAAAGGGGTTGTGGATGGATAGACATATTTTCTTCTATATGTTCATCATGTTCCACTGTTGCAGTACTAACAACGTGGATTATTCATGCTGTGGAAGCCCTTGGCTGGCCTGAATACCAGAAATGTTAAGCCCTATGCCTCTTGGGCTTGCAGATGCCTAACTCCTGATATCGGGACATCTGGGTGTAAAGGTCATTAACCAGTGCCACTGTACAGCTCTCTCTCTCTTGCCATCAGAGCCTGAAGCATCCACTTCTGTAGACTGCATTTTATGGTACAAAACAAAGTTCTTCAAAAAGCTAAGTGCCCCCTTGGGGAAACTTTCACTGTCTTTTCTTTTTTATTTATTGTTAGATGAGTTCTAGGACTAATGCTTGTCTTGACTGTGGAAAACAAATTCCACATAAGGACTTTCATGCATTTTATTTTCCCTAGGCCCACAGCATGATGTACCCAACCATCCCAATGTGCTAACTTCAATAAATATATCATTCAACATAGAGCCAAATCCTTAGCTCGAATTTTAAAAAAGAAAAAAGGCATCAGAGATTCGCATGCACAGTGGCATCCTCTGGATCCCCTGAATTGGGTCCCTCTCACAGATGTAGGGAGAATCATCCAAAACATTCAAGGGAGGTTGATGACACAGCTTTGCCAGTCCACCCAGACTCATGATTGTTGAAGGACAGGAGATAGAATCATAGAATCATAGATTCTTACTAAGCTAACTGCCCTTGCGAGCCATTTTAAGCTTAGCCAATTATCCCTTGTGAGACTCAAACCCTGCACCTTGTGTTTGTAATGCAAACACCTTAACCATTAGGCCACCCTCCCAACCTGCTTTTGCAATCCCATCCAATGACCAAGGGTGTGTCAAAGGCCTCTACTGAGCACCCTTTGGAGTCCAATATGCCTCCCACTCTCACCACATCTGCATGAGTCAATGGACATGGGTTGTTGATTGGGCCTGAGGTCACTCCGCAGGCCTGCGGTCTGGTCCCAGTTCTTCTGTCCCCACATCCAAGCACAAGTCTAAGGCCAAAACTGAAATGATTATTTTTCTGGTTTGCCTCCCCCTAGACATTCAGGCTCCCAACCCCAACACTACTGCCAGCAGGACCTACTTGGACTGGCTGAGGACTTCATTCAAGTTGTGGCTTCCAGACAACACAGTTCCACTAGACTTTCTGCTACTTCAGAATCTGTTTCTGGGAAAATAAATTACCTCCCCATGATACCTCTGATTCTTTTGACTTGGATGAGGATGAGTTGTCATATGTAGACCAAATTTCTACTGGCTAGTATGCAGATTCTGAGTCTAATGATAACCTTGCCTCAGATTCAGCACCTGAAAATTTTACCTTTGGGGAGACACTGTATAAAATGAGGGAGCTTTCCAAAGGGAATCTCAAGACTACCCTCAGTCAAAAAAGAGAGTTAGAGAATTTTTGAAGCTTCCTGAGCATAAAGCCATTCTTCCAGTTCTAGAAGTTTAGATGACATCATTCTGGGGACTTCCTTGCAGCCTGATTCCAATCACCTGATCCTGAATAACAGACCATTTTTATAGGGTACTGGAGTCACACAAACACCTATTTGGGGATCCTGCTGCTGACTCTAAAGTGATGTATCAGGGTACTAAGGGAGGAACACCTTACCAAATGACAAAGAAGGAAGAACCATTGATAGATTTGGCAAGAAAGTGCGTACTTCTGCCACCCAGGCCATGAGAGCACTCAGTTGCCAGTTTCATATGGTTAAGTACCAGGAAACTGCTGGACTATATGAAGGAAAACATGAAGGGGGTGGAGGACAGGTCTTTCTCCAAAGAATTGCTTGACATCTGTAACTCTTTTCCCAAGTTGCAAAGCATTCTTTGCACTGTGGCTTTGATGCTTTAGAAGCATCAGTAAGGGCAGCCACATCTGGGTCTGTCATCTGTAAACATGCTTGGTTATAGGAGCAACCCCATCCACAGCATGTTAATTCTGAGATTCTAGATGCACCTGTGGACCAAGACTGTTTGTTTGGATCCAAGGCAAAAGCTGTGTTCTAAAAGCTAGAAGAGAAGGCTAAATCTGTGCAGACTGTCAAAGACTTTCTGCAGGTTCAGTCACCCTGTTTAACAGAAGTTATCTCACCAAGGCCTGACTTTTCTAGATTAAACGTGTTTTTGCTAGTTCCCAAGTTCAAATGCAATTTCTGCAATTCTCCTGCCTGTGTTAACACCATAGGCAATCATGGTCGCCCTATATCTAAAATATGCTTATCTTCATATTCTTATTACAAAGACTCAAAGAAAGCATTTTCTTTTCAAAAAAGGTGATGATCACTATCAATACTTGGCTCTGCACTTTGGCTTGTATATTGTGCCCACAGTATTCACCAAGTTCTTAGCCCCAGTAATGACCTTTTGCAGGACAAATGGCATTCAGATCTACCCCTACCTAGAGGACTGCCTGATACAGCCAGATTCAGTAAAGGAGCTTCTTTCCTCCCATTGCCTTAACATTGATACTTTCTGCAAACTAGGATTAACCCTAAATTTGAAAAACTCAAATCTCATCCCATCATGAAAACTAGCCTTTCTAGGATCTTTACTGGACATAGACTTACAGAAAGATTTCCTCCAACAGGAAAAGACCACCTTTCTGACTCAGTATTTTAAATCACTCATTTGCTTACCAGTAATACCAGCAAGGGAAGTCCTGAGAGATTTGAGTTACATGGCATCACGTATCCAAATGATCCCTCTAGCTAGAACGCACATAAGAAAATTCAGTGGTATCACAAGAATGCATTCACCTTCTACCTTGCCACAGAAGAGACCTGTGATGGTAGGTCTCAGCCTGCAAAAAAACATAGGGGTTCCTTTCAGGATTCTCTCTCCACACCAGACCCTGACCACAGACACCTCCAAACTAGCTTGGGGGGGGGGGGGCTGATGCATACAGACTTCAAGTAGAGGTAAAATGGGAAGCAGACTTCATACAAAAAGCCACACAAATCTCAAGGATATGATGGTTGTAAAGAAAGACATTCTAGCTCGCAAAGACCTATGGAAACCAGGGCCTTACTAGTAAAAACAGACAACACCACAGTGATGAGGTATATAAAAAGCAGAGGGAACTCATTCCTACCCAGTATGTTGCATAGCAATGTCACTTTGGCCAGCATCTTCTGGCCCAGTGCCTGCAAGGAGAAAATCATTTGGCAGACTTCTTCAGTAGGTTCATAGATAAATCCTCATGACTGGGCTGTAAACAAGGATGTATTCAAACTCATCAGCCAATCATGGGGAGTGCAAGAAAAAGATATCAAAATAAACACATTAATAAAATTACTCAATGACCACAGATTCCAAAGCCTGATGGGTGGATGCCTTCTCCTTCCCACAGACAGGTCTGTGTCTTTATGCAGTCCTTTCCATACCTCTCATCCCAGGTTGTTTCTAAAAATCAGGGAGGAAGGGCCAAAGGTGATCCTCATTGCACCCTTTTGGCTAAGTCATTATTGGTTTAGTCTACTCAACAGCCTGAGCAGGAAAAACATAGTTGCTTCCTCAAAAAAAAAAAGGAGCCATTATATGCCCCAATGTTAACACCTTGAGGCTGACAGAATGACTAATACCCCTGCCCCTCAAGGAATTTGTTTAGACAAAAATGGCAACAGTCAAGTGAGAGAAGATGATCCTTCCGATAGAACAAGTTGGTTTAGGGTTACCTGATTTGAAGGGATATTTTAGAGCTACACAGTTAAGGCTCATATACATTACACAAGCAGGAAGCTATAAATCAAAGTGGAAAGGGATGATGAAGAAGCAGGAGGAAAATTCAAGAAATAGAGTGAGAATGGGATTTTGGAGAGTAACAACAGCCATACAGGGTATTAGATTCATAAAGTAGCAGAAAGTGTTTTAAAAACTAAGCAACACAAGAATGGAGAAAGGAGATTTTGCCAGTAGGAATTACTTTAAATAGGTATACAGAGAATAGGCAAGAGGGGACTAGAATTTACTGGAGAAAACTATCAAAGTGCCAAGGTAGTGGGAGTAAATAACCAGAGAGGGAAAGACAGTATAATGGGAAGAGACCAAGAAGACATTTGGATTGCAGGTTAGAGACTGCCTTCAATACCAGGGATTGCTATCAGAGTATAGACAAAGAGAAAGGAATGTGGGAGTCCCAAGTAAATGACCTGTTCCGGAAGACGTTTTAGCTGACTCTGGAATAGAAGCTGCTGTTAAAAAGGGATAATTAGTTGGGCATATAAAGTATTGCATGGTAACTATAGGAATCAGTCAAAGGAGGTTAGAAAAGACTGGGAAGAGAGAGACTATATAAGAAATTCACAAGAAAACGACGGGAGGATGTACATATGGTTCCCAAATGTTCAACAAAGTCTAGAAGAGTTAGGATTTTTGCTTGAAAATGTTTGCATAAGTGTTTTATACCCAAAGCAGCCTCCAAAGAATTTTCCTCAGGTAGATGGCAAATGTTACAGATGTGATGGGGAATAAAAGGGCAACTGGAATATATATTTTTGGAGTGTAATGAGTTGGCAGACTTTAAAAGCTCGCTACAGAGTATTATGTCAGAAGTACTGGTGGTCAAATGGGTGTAACTAAGGACATTTTTTGAGCTGTGATACAGAATCGGAAATACCCAGCCATAGTAAGGCCTTGTTAAGTTTAATTCTGGTGACAGCTAAAAAAAGCAATTACTAGAAAGTGGAAATCAAAATCTAAACCAGTTGTATGCCAAGTATTGAATATTCTAGCAGGAATAAAAGAACTGGAAGTGGCATCTTCAGATAAAGGCAGGAGCAAATTACATGGAAAAAATGGAAATTGTGAGACAATACATGTAGAACAATGTTTTGGAGGAGGAGTGAGATTTAAGAGAAGGCAAGAATTCATCAGTTTATGTACTGTTGGATTGATGATAATTATGCAAAAGAATATATATGATATATAATGTGTGCAGCTGGGAATATGTTTTGTTTTCTTTTGTATAAATGTATATTTGCCAATGTCTTAAGTGATAATTAAATAAAGGTGTTTAAAAAAGAATTTGTTTAGACAAGGACATGTCAGATATCTTAACAAAGCTATAAAAACCAAGCAGTAGAAAATCCTATATATCAAAATGGAAAAGGTTTTATTTCTGATGTTAGCAAAAGAGTATCATTCCTGGGTCTGCAGTGATTCCCAGGTTACTAACATACCTTACTCACTTATTTAAGTCTGGTTTATCTTTATTCTCCCATTAAGATACACATACTACCTGCCTCCCTATGCAGCTCCCTATCTCTTTTCCCATCCTCTTGTTAAACATTTTCCAAAAAGTATCATTCACCTTAGACCACCTAGAAGAGTTTTCTGTCCTTCCTGGAACCACAACTTTCTTTTAGAGAAAAAAAAAATACTTTGCCCCCTTTTGTGCCGGCATCAAAAGCTGACATAAAGTTTCTATCGTGGAAAACAGCTTTGCTAATGCTATTTCTTCTGCTAGGAGAGTCTCAGAACTGCAAGCCTCTTGAGCCCTTTCTGATTTTTTATCAAGACACTCTCAGGACTAATCTCTCTTTTTCCCCAAAGGGGTCTTTGAAATATTCTTAAACCAGTCTATACATCTTCCTGCTTTTTTCTCACACCCACAAAATAGAGGAGAATGTATTCTTCATTCACTGGATGTTTACAGACAGTTCAGGTTTTATCTTGACAGGACTAAGACCCTTAGAAAGTTCAACCAAGTTTTTGTAGCTTTTGCAAATAACAAATGGAAAAGCCCATCAGCAAACAGACCTTTTCTAAATAGAGTTCTGGTTGCACTGCAGTTTGCTATAAACACCATGGAAAACAGGCTCCTGAATATATTGGAACTCAATAACTAAGAGATGAGCGATGCACCACACCATAAAACGTATCTCAACAATTTATTCAGAGCTGTATCTCAACAAGACAAAAAACAACAAACAACGGATTAGCACTTTCAGCTATCAAAAGCCTTCTTCAGATCCATCATCTCTTAGTTATTGTTGTGATTTTGCTGAGCAAGCTTAAACGGAACATTCTTCTGCCTTTTTGTATATTGGAACTCATTCTACCAGAGCTGCAGCTGCCACTAATGTTTTCCTGAGAGGAGTTACCACCAGAGAAATTTTAGAAGCTGCTACTTAGTCCTTAGCCCACACCTTCTCTAAAGATTACAACTTATTTCTTTTCTCAAGAACAAGAACTGGTTCTGCCTCTGCAGTTTTGCAGGGCATCTTAGCCACTGCCTAAATTGTTGTCCAACCTCCCCCTTTTTTAGATTTGGGAATCTCCCCACATTATTAGTACTCCAACAGTGAAACAGAATGAACATAATACAGTTGTGTCTACTTACCATAAATGTAGATGAGTGTCCTCTGTTGAAGTAGATCTTCCTTCTCTCTTTCCCATCTGTATTTGTGGTGGGCACCCCTTTCCTGTCCCTTCTCTCTTCCATTTCCCACCATTCCTTCCTCTTCAGGTCTGCATGCTTATAGTGATTCTTCAGTAAATTGGGTACTTTTTGGGTGCCTTGGTCATGACCTGGGGATCAAACACTGGGGCTCTTTTGGGGGCAAGAAAGACTTGTAAAACTGCATTGGCCAATGATCCTTATATACCCAGATGTTCTGATGTCAGGAGCAAGGCATCCTCCAGCTCAGGAGTTGGGCTTAAAATCTCTAGTATTCAGGGTTGCCAAGGGCTGTCAAAGGAAGAATGACTCACATTGTTAGTACTGCAACAGTGAGAATCTGCATTTATGTTAAGCAGACACAGCTGTGATCTCTTCCTGCTAATGTTTAACATTTGTTGTTAGATATGTAATTGCTGTGGTCTGATAATTCATATATATCTATGTACACACACACACAGACACACACACACACACACACACACACACACACACACACACACACACACACACGCACATTATTACTTTTTTCTTGTTTTTTTTTTTGGCAGCCTGAAACTTCTCCCAGCAAGGTTGTGAAATGTTCAGCCCCACCATTTAGATAGGATATTTGAGTCAGTTTTTGTTTTTTCAAAGATGTGAATGAGGTAGTTAATTATTTTTCTGTATGTGGAAATATCTGTTCTATATTGCAGAAAAGCAGTTACTTTCATGTATGAAACCCTAATCCATTGCATTATTCTAATCTGTGAACAGATAAAAAATGATTCTGAAAACTCTATGGACACAGTTAGCAAGTGAGGAACAAATATTGACTTGAACCACTGGTGACTGCATACAGATTCAGTGCCATAATTATGTGCTCTTCTTTTTCAGCAAGCTCTCCCAATGCATTAATTTCCCATTTTTGTAACATCTTGTCCAATCAGCATTTCTTATTTTGCAGTCCTGTAAGTTAAAATACCTTAATAGCAAGGCTTCACATTTTATTTAAAACACACACACACACACACACACACACACACACACACACACACACACACACACACACACACACACACACACACACACACACACAAACAATGAAAACCTGAAGCTGGCTGCTGTTAACTTTACTTATAATGGTAAGTGTTTTCATTCTGTCTTAAATGCATGAACTTCAAACAGTTGATCAAACAAAAAAAGAAGTTATGTCTTACTATAATGTTCCATCTGTGTTGTTGATCTTCACTAATCCTTGACTGTGGGTTCGGTTCCAAGCCTCGGAACCAACTTGGCCGTTTACTTCAGCTTGCACCCTCCAAACTCTCAAGCTAGGCTCTACCCATAATGCTCCTCTGTAAATTACCTCAGCTCGAGTTTGCCTAAATTAGTGGCAGATAAGAAGTAAGAATATAATTAGAGACCAGATATGTATCACTATTATGAAGTCAGTTCTGGGAGAATTCGATCCACTAAAAGTCTCAGGATGGGGGTTGGAGGGGGGGTGTCAAGTATTAGTGAAGATCAACCACACAGATGGAACATTATGGTAAGACATAACTTCTTAATCTGAAGTTGTAAATCTTCACTCAATCCTTGACTGTGGGACAGGAGTCCCAAGCTACTTTAGTCTTAGGAGGTCTCACAGAAGAATATTCCTAAGCACCATTGAACCAAATGATGCCCGTCCCCTTGAGACCTGATCCAATTTGTAATGAGTGATAAAGGTATATGGAGAAGACCAAGTGGTCGCTGCACAAATATTGTCCACCGATGCTCTGGCATGAGAAACTGCAGAAGTTGCCACCACTCTAGCTGAATGGGTTTGGAAGTTGAAGCCCTTTTGACTGACAGATAAGAGTAATACAGTCTGTAAGCTAATTTGCCAAGGTAACCTTTGAAACTGGATTATTTAAAGATAGAGAGGAAAATGCAACAAATAACTGGTCAGACTTTCTGAAATACTTTGTTCTGTGAAGGTAAAACCGTAGTTGTCTGTGGATGTCTAATAAATGAAGAGAATACTCCCTTTTATTGGTAAAATTAGGGAAGAACACTGGCAATTGAAGTGTCTGATTTATTTTAGATTCTGAAACTAACTTTGGTAAAAAGGACGTATTGGTCCTAAGGGCAACCCTATCCTTGTGAAATATTAAGTAGGGAGGTTTGCAAGATAAGGCCTGAAGTTCACATACTCTTCTAGTAGATGTAATAGCCACCAAAAATAAAGTTTTCCAAGACAAAAACTTTAAGTCACAAGTCACTGATGGTTCAAAGGGAGACAAAGTAAGGGACTCTATGACTAATGTTAGATCCCAAGGAGGAATGGGTTCTTTAAATGGAGGCCTTAACATCAGGAGTCCCTTTAAAAATGCTTTAAAAAGTTTGTGTGACATTAGAGATGAGCCATCAAATCCCATATGAAAGTTCGAGATTGCCACTAAATGAACTTTAATTGTTGATGCAGAGGAACCAGATTGATAGAGGTTAGCTAAGAAATCCAAAACCTTTTGAACAGGGCTCGAATAAGGATCAAGTTCATTGTTGAGGGCCCAGTTTGCATATTTTTTCCATTTACTTTGACAAAGTTTCCTAGTTGAAGGTTTGTGATGAGCCACAATAATTTGTCGGACAGGAGAGGAAAGGGAAGGATGCCTGGCAATCATGGGAACTGGAGAAGCCAAGCAGTAAGCTTGAGATGTTGGAGATTTGAATGAACCATGCCTTCTGGATGAGACAGCAGATCTGGAGCTGGATCCAGAATCTATGGTTTCCAAAGAAGGTGAGGCCTGAGGAAGGGAAACCAAACCTTTCAAGGCCAGAAGGGGACAATGAGGATTACTGAGGTTTTCCATCCTCTTGGCTTTCTTTAGAAACTGTGATATCGGGGGAGTTGGAGGAAAGGCATACAGAAGACCGGGGGGGCCAATCACGGAGAAGGACATCTCTAGGTGACTCCCCCAGAGAGGGGGTGAGGGCAAAGTAACTTCTGCACTTGTTGTTCAGAGGAGAGGCAAAAAGATCACAGCAAGGTTTGCCCCAATAATGAAAAATCTTATTCGCCACTACAGGATTGAGAGACCACTAATGAGGCATGAGAATACTTCTGCTCAGCTTGTCCACTATTACATTGGAGCTATCTGGAATGTGCATTGATATGGGAAAGCATTTAGAAGAAATCGTCCACTGACTCTGAGGGCTTCTTGACACAATGGGTAAGATATTGTTCCCCCTTGTTTGTTGATATACCAGACCACCAACATGTCTGTTTGGATTGCTACTGTCTCTAGAGGAAGGGCATCCTAGAATGCCTGCAATGATAGCAGCACTGCCCTCATTTCTAGAACACTGATATGCAAGTTGGCCTGTAGTTGGGACCACGTGCCTTGGACTGTTCTTCTCAGATAATGCCCCCCCCCCTATCTGGGAAGCATCCATGGTTACTGTGGCTTGGGGTTGGAGAAGAATGAAAGGTCATCCCAAAAGAATCTGATTGGAGTGGAACCACCATATAAGATCTTGTTTGCAGTGATTTGTAACCATGATTGGATAAGACATTGGCTGGTGCATCAGAGACCACTGGGATACAAGTAGCCATTGCAGGATTCGCATTTGATATCTTGTTAAGGGGACAAGCGTTATTGCTGCTGCCATTGAGCCTAATGCTTTTAGGACTAATTTTGCTGGAACTTGTGTGCTTCTTAGAACTGACTTGGGATCTGATGCATTGTGGTCTCTCTGGAGGAAGAGAAGCAATTCCTGTAACAGTGTCTAAGCGGGCTCCGATTAAGTCTAACTGCTGAGAAGGTTGTAAGCTTGACTTTTCGCAATTTATTGTTACACCTAGAGATGCACAGAGGTGCAGAGTGTAATCTCTTGGCCATTCTAATTGACACCTGGTGGTAGTGGTGAGAAGCCAGTCGTCAAGGTATGGAAAAAGTTGAAAACCCTGCAGTCTGCAATGAGCTGCAAACACTGTCATGCATTTGGTGAACACCCTGGGGCCTGTGGTGAGTCCAAAGGACAGTGCTCTGAATTGGAAATGACTGGCTCCCAGATGAAGCGCAGGAACCTCCTGGAGTGTTTCTCCATTTTTATATGGTAATACGCATCCTGGAGGTCTATAGATCACATCCAATTGCCTTTTTCCAAGAATGGAAGTATCGACTATGCCAAGACCATCCAGAATCTGGTTCACTGAACTGCCTTGTTGAAGTGGCTGAGATCCAAGATGGGTCTCCAGCCCCCTGTTTTTTTGGGCACTAAAAAAAAAAAAAACATGAGTAAAACCCAGATCCTGTTTGGTCTGGTGGGTCTTTTTGGATGAGTCTTTTGTCAAGCAGTTTTTAAATTTTTGGACTGCTGCCTCCCTGTGACTGGGTGGGACATCTGGGAGTTTTTTCTGGTTGATTAGGGGGTAATAAAAGTAGGATTTCGTAACCTCTGGATATTATTTTCTGCATCCATTTGTCCATAGATAATAGTTGCAAGCAGACTGGTGCAAAGAAAGTCGCCCCCCCAACTGCCTCCAAAGGAGGGCAATTGGGCCCCCATTCAGGGGTGCTGATAGGAAGTACCAGAGTAAGATTCTCTGGACCACTGGTTTTGTGGTCCATTTCTGCCTCTGGGGTGGTGTCTTCCATTACTTCCCCCTCTGCCCTGGGGAACGTCTTTGCTGTGTGAATCCTGAAAAGGCCCTTTGGATTTTTTAAACCATAGTCTCCCACTTCTCTGGTTCCTAGAGTAAGGCCACTGAGGAATGGAGAAACATACGCCTATGGCAGAAAGGGTCTTGCCAATTTTTTTTTTACATCTGGCTAGTGTGTCTTTTACCTTGGGATCAAAAAGGGTAGATCCGTCAAATGGAGCGTTGATGAATAACACTTTAAATGGCTCTGCAAAGTCACAGAAGTGCATCCAG
The DNA here is from genome assembly GCF_019279795.1 of Protopterus annectens. Classification (NCBI taxonomy): domain Eukaryota; kingdom Metazoa; phylum Chordata; order Ceratodontiformes; family Protopteridae; genus Protopterus; species Protopterus annectens. The sequence continues at coordinate 1,033,834,079 of NC_056744.1, forward strand.
GAGTGCCTTCTATTGACTATGCCTGAACCCACTGCTCTAGTCGTCCCTTCAGCTGCGTGAGCAATCAGCCTCATAGATGAGTTAGAAATTGCATCAAGGGTTGCTAGCTGAGAGGTAACTTTGTCCCATAGCCCTTCAGCCACTGCTCCTGACAGGGTATCTGAGAACTCCTTCATCAGATCCCTCTGTAACCTAGTAAAGTGTGCCATAAAATTCAAGGATCTGAGAGCAAAGGTTACTGAAGCATAAACATGCTTCCCAACCCTATCCAAAGTCCTAGACTCCTTGTTAGGAGGATGGATAGTCGGACTTTCCTCAGCAAGCTCCTTCTTTATGGCTGCCGCTATTACCATGGTGTCAACACGTTTACCTTTGGATCAGTGTGTCTCGTCCTTAGGGGCTGAGAGGATTTGATCAGTCCTCTTGGGGATTGGCTCGATAGAGCCGGGCATCTTCCATGCCCACTGAGCAATTAGTTTAATAAGATCATCAGTGGGTGGAGAGATCCAAGAAGTAGAGGGTTGGCACAAAAAGCCTCTAGGTATACTGATTCCTCCAAGGTAGGTTGGATTGAAGACAGCCACCCCTCTGTTTCAGGATTTCTAGAATGTCCCTGAAGAAAACATCATCAACTTCATCAACATCGGTATCTTTGGTGAAAGACTCCTCCAGGGAGTCTAAGTGCTTTCTCTTGCACTTCTTCTCTGCAGGTACTTCCTTGGAAGGATGTTCCGGGGAAGTGTCTGAAGAAGTGGGTCTTTCCTGGGACTTTTGTGCCCTCTGTCCTGAGGATGAGATGGATGGCAGCTCAGGTTGAGGAGATGTGGAAATTTGTCCCGACAGAGATGGCAAAGACTCTGAGTCCCCAATGGACCAAGCCTTCTCCATGATTTGGAAGGCCAGCCACCCTGTAGAGGGATGGGAGCCTGGAACTGAAACAGACTCCTTCGGAACCAGGGTCACACCTTGCACCAAGGAGGTGACCCCTGAAACAGAAGCCTGGGTCGATCCTACATAGGCCAAAGCACCAAGGGACATGGATGGCTCCAAAGTTAAGGAAACCAGTCCATGCACCTCAGATCCAACCAGAGAAGATCAGCCCATGGAGACCTTTGGTGCCGCAGGGCTGGAGAAACTCAAGGTGGCTCTCAGTGCCGGAGACGAAGTTGCTACCAGAACCAAGGCAGTCGGTGCCAGGAGTGTCAGAACCAAGGGCTCAAAAGTCTTGATAGGAGTTGGAGGAAGAAATGGTGATGTCATAGACAAAGAGGTTCTGACGCAAGGTTGGCTAGGAACCAAAGACAATCCACTCACCAATAGGAGCTGATCCACTAGCCACATGATGTCAGTCTTGGAGAAACTCTTACTGGATCGAACCGATGCTGTAGATGGAGACCTAAGGGGTCTGACATCAAGGAAGGGGCTAGGTGGTCTGTCTATATGAGGATCAATAGATGGAGAGTACCTAGAGTTAGGTACTGAGATCAATTTTGGTTTCTTTGGTGCCAACGGAGTCGAGGAAACCAATGTCGACTCTGAAGATTCAAGAAATTTGGTGCCAAGTCCTGATTTCGGTGCCAAGGAAGTGGTCGGCACCAAGAAATGTTTTGCTGCCTTCTTTGTCAGTTTCAAAACACTGGGAACCGAAGAAGGACATTTCCTAGAAGAGGCTGAAGAGGATGAAGATGAACTGGCTTCAGTCTTTGACCCAGAAATGGCCTCGTCAAATTTTGATTTTAGAAGTCCTTTTAAGACTAATTTGTTTTTACGTTCTGTGAGAGTTCTTGTAGAAAAACCATGACAAATTGAGCACCTCTCTTGTAAATGAACTTTTCCTAGGCAGTGCACACATAAAGTATATGTGTCTGAATTAGGCATTTTGCCCTGACACTTCACACACCTCTTAAAACCTGAGGTGTCCTTAGATTCAACAGGTGAATCAGGTTTCCCTTCCATATCAGTCCCACAGTCATACAGTGATAGAAGAAAGTTTTTTTTCTTTTTTTTGATAGAAAGGATTAAAGGAATAGAAATACCAACTATGGTATTAGAGAATACCTTGAAAGGTAAAAGGGGAAAAGAGGGAGTACCAACAATGGTACTTTGACAGAAAACTACCAACGGTAGAAAATAAATAAATAATAAAGACACGCAGAAAAAGAGAGGAGTGGATAGAAAAGAAATATGCTAATAAGTTAAATAACATGAAAGTGAAATTTAAAGTAAAATTTTTAAGGAAAAACTCACTGAAATATAGCCAAAGCTCAAGAGCAGTAGAAACGCATCTGACACACGAAGCAGCAAACGAGATCTGAGGTAATTTACAGAGGAGCATTATGGGTAGAGACTAGTCTGAGAGTTTGAAGGGCATGAGCTAATGTAAATGGCCTAGTTGGTTCCGAAGTTCTGAACTGAACCCAAAGTCAAGGACTGAGTGAAGACTGACAACATCACATCAAATATTTAAATAACCTTGTGGTTTATAATGTCACTCAGCTACTTAACCACTGGATAAAAAATTCTCTTACTGCGGTGGTGGTGCTGCGGTAGTGTTGTCGCCTCACAGTAAGATGCTGTCCTGTTCGATTCTCCTGTGTGGAGACATGCGTGAATGGGCGTACCTTCGTTGAAGGTTGTGCATCAGGGCTGGCAACTCGGTACGTAAAAATCTACTGCCAATCATTAGTGGACTGGAGTTCCGTTGTGGCGACCACTAACTGGGAAAAGCCGAAAGACACAACAACTCTGTTTTTCAAATTCAACACTGATATTTGGTAAAAATAGAAATACACATATGAATAAATTCAAAATTTAATAAATATCAATACTTCAAAGTTCTGTTTTTCAAAAAAAAATAAACAATGTTAACAGTTTCATCCCTTGCAAGACCTCTGTGCCATTTCATGTCAAATCACTATTAATTATTTCCAGGACAAAATATATATAGTTTCTAATATGTTTACAAACAGAACTATATTTGTGCAAGGCATATGTCTTGCTGCCATTTTATAGCTCTTACTGCTACTCTCTTCCTAAATGCTGAGCTGATCTTACCAGTATAAAAGAATTACATGGTATGTGTTGTGCATGATAAGCCACATTTTTGTCTGACTAGATCTTGCTACCTACTATGCTGTCAGAAATTTGCAGAAAATTCATTGAAAATATTTTTGCTGCCTGCCGTATATTTAGAGATTGTCTACATCCAAACTAGTGGGTAAGTCTCCATGTCCTAAGAGAAATTCTGCTAATCATACTCAGTGGTTGTGTTGCATTCAAAATTACTCACTTTCTAATTACTCCATGCAGCTTTTCATGGCTTTTCAACACATCGCAGTGTTTTTATTTGACTATGAATTTATCATACTGGCTCCTTCAATATAAGTCAAGGCAAAAGACAATTCCTTATCAGCTTTTTATTTCTGTAAGGTCTGGATCATTCTTATCTGCAAAAAAAAAACCTCACCAATCGTTTTCTAAGTCAGCATCTGTTCTATTCAAGCAAGAAGCTCTTTTGTATTGGCTGTTAACACTTTCTTAATGTGAGATGAATGCATAATGCTATAATGTAAATACATTTTACTCCTAATTTATTTTCTAAAAAGTATTGTATATGCCTGTCACTGACAAATTTTTGTGAATTGTTAATTCCAAAAAGTCAGTATGGTGTCACACTTCATCTCAAACTGTAAAAGATAGAACAAAAAATTGTCTAATCCCAATACTTTTTAGATGCTCCTCTGTGGAGTTCCAGAAATAAAAGTATCTGTAATATAATTATCTGTTAAAATTGTGCGCTAAGCACATACTGCTGCTTAAAGGCAGCCATCATCAAGATTGATAAGTAAGGGGCGGCCTGTGCTATTGGACTGCCGGACTGCAGCCCCCTCAACTATATCAACTAATAAAAAAAAAAATAAAAGAAAAGTAAAAAATTAAAGAAATAAAAAAAAATTGTGGACTTTTGCACATGCGCACTAGTCCGGACTGCTGCTGAGACAGTCGAGCATGCGCAGATTGTCTTAGCAGCAGTCCTGACTGGGAAATGTGTAGAACGGAACTCCCAGAAGTCTATACAGTTTTAAACTGCATAGACTGTCCTGGGAACTCGCTGGGAAAACGCGTCGGGGTCGGACTGCAACATTGGCAGTCTGGACTTTACTGCAGTCTCGTTGGGAAGATCTCGAGACAGGGGGTGTGGGTCAGGCATTTGCGTGGGTTTCGGACAGGGATGTATGGTTTGCGATGTGGATTTATGGGGTCTGGTGTTTGCTACAGGATCTGCAGCGATGTGGATTTATGGGGTCTGGTGTTTCTTACAGGTAAGGAGTGTGTGTGTGTGTGTGTGTGTGTGTGTGTGTGTGTGTGTGTGTGTGTGTGTGTGTGTGTGTGTGTGTGTGTGTGTGTGAGAGTGAGTATCTGCCTGGTTAGGTAGGGGATTTCATAATTAGAAAAATAGATCACAGATGGTGTTCTACTGTTAGCTAAAAAGGTTGTTTATTAGAGGAAGAGTTACAAATGTTCCTTATTAAATTCGTGTTCCTGTTTTAAAAAATGCAGAACAGTACTGTAGTTGGCTGGGTTTATGGAGGCCACGACATAATTCAGACAAGATGAAAGTCAGACTGTACAAGCAGAACTACATACAGAGTAACACATCGGTAAAAATCTAAACTGTTTGGACGAAAATGCGCTAACACGCATGCCACACCATGCCACACCCCCATGCACACACACACATGACAATGATGAGGGTTTGAATCAGTTTACTAATGCCTGCAGATCTCTTTGCATGTTCTCTTTCTACAACACAGCATCCATCTTCTAAATTTAAATAACATCAACTATTAAACAGCAGGAAAGTGTAACTTTTGGATACAAGTTAGACCCCCACTCACAAATAATCATTATTCTTTTTTTGTTTGCACACTGTCATTCATAACAGCGATAGCAAGTGTATAAAGCTAATAGATGTGGTATTACTACACACATTCTCAAAACTTCATGAAATACAGAAACTTGGGAACACAATCTATATTATTTCATCAACTTTACTTGCTTAAGTTGCAGAACATACATAGATATGGTTATATTTACTGATAATGGTGGACTGTAGAAGTTTGGGTAGACTTCTATGATGGAAATGTTCTGAACTGGGCAATTTTGTCATTACTGGTGCATGCATTTTGTTTCATTGTTTATTGTAAAAATGTTCTGAATTGGGCAGTTTTGTCATTGGTGCATGCGTTTTGTTTCAATGTTTACTGGAAAAATGTTCAAAACAATAAATTTAAAAAGCCCTCTAACAACTGTACTGTATTGTACAAGGAATATAATTTAGTACAATCAGGAAGGTGTATCAAAGAGCACCTGTATGTTTCATGTGCAAGGGGCCTATGATTTTAAAACAGCCCAAAGTTGATCTTTATCTGCCACTGGCAAAATGCATTTTCTTTGAATGTGGGTTTCAATGCTGTTTCATTGAATGTGAGTTTCAAGGGCAGAGAAGTTTTAATGCTAAGTCTGTTTTCATTGTGAGACTGCATTCCTTTGTTTAGCAGATGCTTAGTGTTTGTGCTGTAAAATGCAAAATAAAACTTTCAAATTAAGTCCAAATCATCGTAGAAGTAAAGCAGTATGCACATTAGTGTTTAAGGTAAATGGAGTGAAATAGCCAAGTAATGGATCATTGGAATGGCTGCAGGGGGGAAGGCTCCATTCGACCATGATTTTGTGAGGGGGAAGGGCGGCAAACTCAGACAGCCCCAGCTGAACTATACCTCCCAACTGTTCAGATTTTCACAGAATGAATAGATTTTTGCTTCTTATTTTTGGTTTGTTCCTCATAAAATTTGTGGTTTTCTGGAAAATCATTTAGGAATTAAGTCACTAAATAATGACACACTGAGTTTTAGACTTCATAACCTTCAGAAAAATGCATGCTAAAGTAAGACCTGTTATTCTATCAACTGTCTCAGTTTATACAAGAGCAATTTTTAGTACTGTTTATATGTTCCCCCAATATATTTGGCCTTGTCCAGATTTATTGCATTAACAGGTTCAGAGGTACATGCAAATAAATTGCTTTATAGAATTAGGCATAGCCAAACCTCTCAACTGTCCCCGATTTTGGCTCAAAATGTTGATCTTCCCCCAATAATCCCTCCACAAAATAGCAATTTTGGAAGAAAACATGGAGGGTTTACAATTAAGGAATAACTGTAATAATCAGAGTTATAGATTACTTTTATTTCAGAAATGCATGTAGATTATTTTATTTTGTCAGCTGGTCAAGTTAGTAGTACTAATATTAAAAAGTGTCCCTTCTTTGACAGGTTCCCAGCTGTATTGTGTGGCTATTTTATATTTTTGCATCACATTTTTGGTCCATTTTTCATAAAAATGTGTTCTTTTTGGCAAATTAGTGGCAAATCATTAAAGACTGAAGTTAGAAAATAATGACAGACATTTGAGTTTCAGATTTCATACCCTTCAGAATATTCATACTAATGCAAGACCTACTATTCTATTACCTTTCTAAGTTTATAAGAGCAATATTTAAAAATTGTCCTTATTTTTGGGCCTTTGTCCCACTTCTATGTATGGCTTTGTCCAAATTTCTTGCTCTGAGGTTGAGAGGTATGACAAATGTGTCAGAGCCATCACAGTCAGCCAGAGACATTTCAAATTGTGACATACTTGTTGCACCCCACTCCCCCATGTAGTGACTCTGGATGTGTCCAAGCAAGGCAAGGAGCAGTTATGCAGTGTAAATGTGCAGAGTATCCCCCCATCCAAGGTAGATAAAAGTACTACAGTGGCTTTTCATCTGTTCTTGATTTTGCAGAATGGTCTGGTTCCTGTCATATTTTTGTACTGTTGATTTATGCTTATTACTCAGAAAGTGCCCGTTGCTCTGTGTTTAAGTAGCAATGCTTTAATGACCATCAGGTAAGCTTGTCTGAGATCATAACATGCAAGTAAGCTTTAATAAGCATACTGCTAAAGAACTGCCAACATTGAAAGCCTTTCTGTTGTTGCCATGCAGAGCATACTTAACTAGATAATGTATAAGCCTTGGGTATTGAAATGTATATGACAGTATTTGTAATAAAGGACAGGATTACATTATTTTAAGAAGCTCATTACACTTGTTGGAGACTTCCAGTGATCTCTGAGGGCTTTACCCATAAACTAAACAGAATGCCATTCATGTGCGGTCCATAACCTGTACAGTAATCCTTTAAGCAATGTATCTTGAGCTTGTTTCTTGTTTGCTTTTCGTTTTTTACTTTGATCATGTTTTCCCCATGAAACAAGTAGATAGTTGTCAGGCAGCAGGTCTTTTTTGGATAAGAAACATTTTTACAAGTAGGGGCATCACAGAGATTACTATTTTCAGCATGTTACTTGGTACTTTAATAAAGCTGAATATAAATTATAATTAGAACTGCAGTGCAAGGAGAAGTGGTTTGAGTTGAGTGCTTCTGGTTTTTCTTATACTTGATTTTGACTGGCATTCCAGTAATGTATTTAAAAAGTAATTTATTTTTGCAAGCCTCACAACCTTTTTGTTTCCATCTAGATATTAAGTAAGCTGTCATGCAGCCAATGCATTGAAATATTTTTATTCTTTTACACTTCATTTTGTCTTGATTGGACTCTCATAATGACGGCTTGGCACCCAGGGCAGCGTATTTAATTAAAGTTAGTTTTTGTGGTTTTGAGCATAGCTCCCCCCCTTTCTAGTTGGCCGCACCCCTTCCCATTGACCCCACCCATTCAGCTGTGTCCTGTAGCCCCCCTTTGATTTGAAGTCACCAGCCGCTACTGTAAGTACGGGTACGTAACAGCAATCTTGGCAACTCCACTCACTTTTAAAAGTAACTGTTGTCAAAAAATGCAATTTATATTTATTGCAACTTCAAGCAGAATGCAAATGAAATTCACATTAAACCTAGCAACTTTTTTTTAAAGAATAACCTTAAAACATCAAGCCCTTCATCCAGTGGAATCTTAGTATATAGATACCACATCCATTGTAACAAGCTTATTATGACTGCTGATAACATTTCTTATTTTATCAACAAAATTAAAGTATATGTGAACAGTTGTGCTGTAAAAATTAACATTGGTCATAAGTAATGACCCACACAACCAAGAGTTTATTTCTTTGAACCTCCTGCTGCTATCTATGGCCTTGAGCATTGGGTCATCAAATGTTTAGGCACTTTTGGAATGCCAAAAACAAGACAGTGTCTAGAATATTTTACTGTTAAAATTTATCACTTCTGAAGTGAACATTCCTTCTTTAAACATTTCTAAAAAAATCTCATCAGTTCTTTGGTAATATTTTTGCACAAACTACTAGTCCACTCTGATAGCTCTCTTCATATCTTAAGAATTTGTCATTGCTCATAATGAGAAACCAGCATTAACATGGTTGACTAATATCAACTCTGAAACTAAATTAGTTCTGTTTCACTAGAAGTTAAACTAAAAAGCTCAAATTTAAATTTAAAAAGCCTTAAAAATACAAATAACAAAGAATTACTTTGTTGAAATGATTAAGTGCTTTTGTCTTTCACATCAGTATAACAAGACTTCATCAGATTGATTTGTAAGAACAAATACACTCATTAAATTAGTAAAAAAAAAAATGATCTAATAAATTTAATGGCCATGACTCATGAACAATTATGACATTATACTGTGCATATTTGCATAATGTGCATAAAAGGGCAGTGTTTGGGTGATCCAGATAACAGATTAATATGATGTGGCATGCCTGAAAACAATGGTTAGCAGAGCTATATGCTAATGACTGTAAAATAAGCTGTGCTGTATGCTAATGAACTAAAAAACTTGCTGCAGTGATTCAAAATCATATAAAATATGTGTTCACTTTAGCACAGAATCAACCATATGCTAAAATTCAGGCAGAGAAAAACTTAAATTTGTTAGGGGTTTCCACAGACATTGCACACTATCTGCAAGAAGCTCTTATAGCAACTAATGATGATGATGATGATGATAATGATGTCAGACATCACCCCTGAAAGCACAGGGCCTTCAGGCCATGTTTAACTTAGAGTGGCTACTATAAGCTAGACATAATGTCCCTTTACACAGTAAGTAGGGACTCCTTACAGTAGGTAGTGGACATATGTCTCCCTCATCTACAGGCCCTTAAAAATCATGAAGAACCCATCCCAGTGGATGCAAAGGTATGTGTAGTTCTACATATCCTAGCTACAGGGAGCTTTCAATTACCTACTCAGGACACAGTGGATGTTTCACAGGCTTCTGTCTCCACAATACCCCACCAGTTCTTCTACATCATGCTTCACTATTTGGGTGAGCATATTTGGTTTCCATGTACTGGACGAGAGAGCTAGTACTATGTGAGACTTCCCTGCTATAGCCTATTTTCCATTGGTTTCCCCAGGTTAGTACACTTGTAGTACATAGAAATGGAATGGGTATTAAACATATAATAATATGCCCTAATGTCACAGCTTATTGAAACATAAACCACACATAGCTGTGGCCTATAAAAATACAAACCACAACATAATTGTGTTATAATAACAGAAGGAGTAGGGTCTACCTTATCAGGCATGCAACCTTTTAAGCACAACAATAATAGAAAATAGAACACACCCTATAAATAAAATTTGCATTCACAACAAGTGTACACACATTTGCCCACCATCATATTGGTGTATATCATTAGGTATTCCCCCTACAAACATTTTCTAATCTGTTATGCTGGCTGACTTCCAAAGGCTATAGTTGTATGTGTGTCGCACTGCAACCATCAAATACATTTCTTTGACAAAAAGGATTGTTAAACAATGCAAGCAGACAGCACAAAGGAAATTTATATCAAGATTATGCAAACATGCAGTAGTAGGAATATAAGATATACCTCTAAATATTTGTAAAATGCTTCTCAGTCTTGGAACAATAGTCATATCTTTTGCTGTGAGCACAAAAATATGAAAGTCTTCTATGTCAGCAGAAAGAGACATCAATAAACCACATTGTACTTGTGTAATAACCCCCTCTGGGCACATTGAGTAAACTAATAAGTCCAACTCATTATACTTTCTGAATCACCCCATCTGTTTGATGAGTGAATAAAATTAACATGATGTTAGGGTCTACACAATGTATTGCACACTCTTGTACAGCACGAGTGGGATTAAGAATTTGGCAAGGTGATGTTGAGAAAATTATGAGTTAAGGATCCATGCTCACAAAACTCACATGGTGAAAGGGTCTATCACACAAGTAACATTTGCAAATACTTACATGTTCAACACATTGGGGAATATGACTGAAGTTTGGTCCACATAGTGGCCATGTGAACGAAGATATATGTGATGTAGATGTACAAATATTCCATACCTGGGTGAGATTTCATAATAATGACAATGATACCTCTAATCACCTGTAACTGGAATCACAGGAGGAAGCAGTTGAATGAAGGTGTGGTATGCTTTAACATATTCAAGGGACACAGATGGCAAAATTAAAATTACATAAATTTGATGAGTAAGCCATGCCAAACTTGTGTAACCTCACCATGATTGCCCTTGCGTTATCACGCTGTAATCTGTGTAAGAAAATAATGAAAACAGCCATGCCCAAATAGGGTAATACTGCATCAGTTTCCAGTTTAAAAATCACCAGTATTTTCAAGTGAAATTGAATCTTTCATTAAACACTTATGAGGTGCAACATTCTAATGCTGTGAAGAGTCCATCCAGTACAATGGGTTCAGGGTTTGAATCACTGCAAGGTGTGAATATTTTATAAGGTATGTAACTTGTATAGTTATGTGGACTAAATAACCCCTCATACTTGAAAAGAATGTTTTACATTTATAACTTACAGGTACCGCCTGTGTCTTTCACACTGTGACTCCTGAAGTGCCTAAGACACACACATGCAATATTATTGACTCTGTACTGTTGACAGTCTTGTGTACCTGGGCACTAAAACTTGTCCTTCAAACTGACACACCTTCATAATGCACATCATACACTAATTCATGGTTGCAGCTTTTATCCATTACTAAATATTATAGAAGCCCATTAGCAAGTACACCCAAGTGAATTATGAAAAAAAATTGTTTGTGTGTTCATGTTCAAACGTTGCACAATGGTTGGCATTGCGCATCATCACTGGTCAGTGATGCCCCTTAAGAAATGATAGTTCACCTCTCAAGCCAATAGGAAAATACTTATGTATGTGCTAATAATTAGCCATAGTTTGCACAAACAAGCATGACTTTGGTGAGCGTCAGTTGGCATATGGGACATGGATAAATATGAGTTCAGAATATGGCTTTTTCTGTACATTTGTTAATGGCTTAGGGTGTTAATGATGTGTTTACTCTATTACAGTGAATCCACATATGGACTACTATTATTGTGATGGCTTCCTTTGCTGTTATATGTGTAATAATGCCATGGTACTTGCTTTTTTTACACCACTGCTAAGTAAATGCCTTACATAAAATTAGATTCCTTCAATGTAACTGTATGAAATTCCATGGTTCACTGTTATCATTTTTTTCAGTTTAGATCCCCTTAAACCTGTAGTACTTGTTACATATTATTCCCAGTTCTACACTCATCCTGATATCATTTCACATGGGCTTTCAATGAAAGCTACAATATTATTCCTTCAGTGGTGTCACAAGTATATACAAGTAGTTTGATTTTGGCTTACACGGGTTTCATTCTGTCCTATAGTATGCACCTGTCAACAACATATATCCTCCATTAGCAATGATGACAGTATGAGCACAACAGCAGTCTGTTCACTTTTTATTAATTTTCCATTTGTATTGACAATGATAAAAGGGTTTGCAACATACAATAGACATTAATGCATATGCAGACAATTATTTAGTACACAATATACAAGTCTCACATCAAATTGTAACAGCCGGTGCTTTCACAGTCAAACATTTATGTGACGCTAACACTACAATTTAGTTTTTTTATAGTATTTGATATTCTTACCTAAGTGAGTGTCACATTGCTCACCTCAGTAATTTATTTGTATGTACATGTGCTGTTTAATATGTCACATTTTAACACAAACAAAAAGTTCTGAAGTAAACTTATGAGAATATGTAAAAAAATATATATGCATAGTAATGAAGGGAAAACTTCCCTTAAAGTGTAACAGGTGCAGAGTTTGATTTCAACAAAGTTATCTGTATGTTACATGTACTATATCATCCTGCAGCTGTAGGACATTGTAATGTATAGCTTAATACACATCTCCTATCACAACTGCTGGGGCTACATGCCTAACATTATATTTTTTTCCATATGATTGGAATATGCATGGTTTCAAAGCCCCTCATGTGCATCACATCTTTTAATGTTCTCAACATATGTTCCACAATAAAATTGGTGCTGCTGTCAGGTAAATCACAGTCACATTGCAGACATGCAATAAAATATATACATACATAACATACATGATGCCATATATACAGTATGAGGATATATGGTGTACTGTCTCTGATCCACATAATGACATAATATACACATGCAATTGCATCCTTACACATATTTTTATTGTATGTGTAGTCCCTATTCAATGGCTGTTATATATGAAAGCCAATTGTATTTTAGTTGCAGTATAACAATAATTAATGGCCTCACAAGTTCATATTTTGATATAAAAAAAATTTAACACAAATGAATCTGGAATGTGTGATGATTATGACCCGTGCATTACAGAAATATTGCTAATGAGCTTTCTTATGTCTCATTCAGAGACATACTTTTTTCTTTAAGTCTTCAACTTAGAGATGTGTAATGTCAGTTCTTCTGTGGCATTAATAGTTAATACATAGTTTAATAGGTAATTGTCTTTTGTCTCTATGAATTTGATTCCAATGTGGTCTATGTCATCCATTACAAAAATGTTTGCCTCTGTCAGCAATGCAGTTTGTAATGTCCTTATCATAGCATCATAGGAGGCTATTGACCTAGAGGTCATTTCAAGCCTAGCCATTTCATCCCAATGTAATACCATAGATATTCTAGTCAATATCCAGGATTGTATTTAGTAAAGACTGCCCATGTTCAGGAGGGTTGTGGGTGCTATCCATTAAGAATTTATGGTGCCCCATCCAGTCATCCAGGTTCCTTTTGAACAGTGTCATAGAGGTGCTCTGCTTCATATGAAATGGCAGCCTATTCCAAAGACAAGACAGTCACTGGGAGACAAATCTGTCCCTCTAGCACATCCTATCCAAGTCACAGGCCATATTTAGGTCCCTGGAATGGATAGCTCTACTTCCATTTGATTTACAGATGTGCAGCAAATCCATTAGATTTGGGTCGGAGATTACTCTGTAAGCCAGGCACAGGTCTCCCCTAAGAAGTCTATACCATACTGAGTATAGTGAAGGGGTCTTCAGTCAGTCTGTGTAAAGCATGTACTGGAGTCCCTTGATTTTCTTAGTTAGAATCCTCTGAAGTCTCTCCAGTTGCTGCAGGTGCTTTGTATGGTACATGCCGAAACGGGCATTATACTCAGTTATAGGCCTGATTAGTGATGAGTACAGAGGGTTATAACCTACTTTGCTCTAGAGGCGATGCCTTTGCTCATCAAGTGTACTATGTAGAAAGCCTTCCTTACAACAGCAGACACCTGGTGGTCAAAGTTAAGGTCGCAGTCAACTTGTGGTCCCAGATCTCTTACCACTTCATAGGTAAATAAGTATTGTTAATTTGATAGTGTGAAGGGAAATTGTTTTTACCGAAGGGAATGATGATGCATTTCTTTGCTTTCAGTTTGAGACCATGACTAAGACACCAGTTATTGGTCTGCTTAAGACCATCCTGAAGTATACTGGCATAATCTGGGGACTTGATATTTGCACGCAGTTTGCAGTCATCTGCAAACTTGGTCAGCCACAGCCCCTTAGTTTTGGCCTGAACATTTGAGAAGTATAGAACAAACAGTAGGGGGCCAGCACTGACCCTTGTGGCACCCCACTGGTGACAGGTCTGTTGGTTGATGTGGAGTCACCCACTTTGAAAGTGTGTGACCGGTGTGTGAGCCAGTTGGCAACCCATCTTACAACAAAGTGGTTTACTTTCAATTTGCTAAGTTATTGGTAATACCCGAGTGTGGGATTATGTCAAATGCTTTGCCAAGTCAAGGTATGCTATATGCACAGATATTCCCATGTCACTGGCCCTGGTCACATTTTCAAAGAAATCCACCAGGTTTAACAGGCAGAATCTGCACTTGACAAAGCTAAATTGTGTCAGATCCAGGGTTTGGTGGTCACCTATATCTTTATTTTTGACGTCCATGATGATACATTCCATGGCTTTACAGATGAGGCTGGTCAGACTTATGGGTCTATAATTCTCTGAGTCTGTTGATAAGCCACCTTTGTGGAGGAGAATAACTGTTGCTGTTCTCCATTCCACAGAAGCAAAGCCTGTGGTTAGGCTGTGATTGAATAGGGTAATTAATGGGGATATTAGTTCATGTTTTAGTTTGCTTAGAAGACAGCCTGGGATGCCGTCTGGCCCCATAGAGGCTGTGTTTTTGCCTTAGACAAGACTTTAATGATCTGCTCTTTGGATATGTAGGGTGGATGATAAAGTGGGAGCACGGTTTGTGATAAGTTTGGAGGGGATAAGGGAGTGCACTTTTCATCACATCTGTCCATTAGCAGGTTTTCTATCTCTGCGGGACCGGAGTGTGTGATACCGGTAGTCACTAGTTCAGCACATGCTTGGGTCCTACCTTTTAGGCTACATACATAGCTGTAAAAGGCCTTATGGTTATCCTTGCACTAGTGAGATAGGGCTAGAGTAAGTTTCCCACTTGGTGGTAAGATAATTGAAATCTCCCATGACCAGAGTGTTTGACAATATATGGACTGACTCCAGTTTGATCAAGTAGGCCTCAGGTGCATCATGATCCATGGAGCGGGATCTATAACTAACTATGACTTGAATGGGGTCTTACCCACAGTAATCTGAACTTGGAGTAACTCCATGGAGTTGTTCAGTCTTTCTAGTTGGGAGGTAAATTAATCTCTAATATAGATAGAAGCACTGCCTCCTTTGGTTCTCACACGTTCGTTTTGCCGTCTGAAGGTGTGCAAGGCATCGTAGCCTTGCAAGACTGGGGTACTCTTTCAGGCCTTGAACCAGGTTTCTGTGACTGCACAGACATCTACATCCTCCACTGATAGAAGTGCTTCCAGGGTGTGCAGTCTTTGGTTTAAGCTCCCAGCGTTCAGCAGCATAACCCTTATTTTGTTATGGTTGGCAATTTTCACATCAGCAGTTTTGTTTTTGAGACCTTGCCAAAAAAAGGCACTTTGGGGGGAGGCAAGAGCTTTTGCCAGCAGCTGAAAGTCTGGTGGTGCCAGGTACAATCCATCTCTGGCAAATTAGCGAGGTTTAGATATATTAGAAACACTCCGAACTCCACCAGGATTTACACTTCTTTAATAAAATAATAAAATCCAATAAAATTAAGCGCTTTTGTCTCTTACCAAGAGAGACTTCATCAGAATAACTTCACAACCATATTCACATCATTTTTATAATACACGTGTAATGATTGGCAGTGGAATTAACCAACAACATCCATTTCCATGTTGATGTCATTTCCTTCCATCCATGCTTATTCTGTTTATATACAAACAATATTGAGAATTTAGCATACATTCACCTTGTGTATTTACTAATAATATACTAGTTAAACATCACAAAAACATCAGATTTCAAGTTAATATTAAAAAAGTATTTGCTCTTTCAAATAACATGGGCATAATAGATATTGCATCATTTAACCCAGGTGGAAACATAGCAGCTAATTTAATCTGCCACTCAGTCTCTCTTTTCTTTGAGAAATTTTTCAAGTCACCACCCCAGGCTTCTATTTTGACTTGCTCCATAATGCCAAACATAATTTTTTTTAAATTTGAACATTGTAAGGAATATTTGAACAAGGCATTATTTAATTTTTTGTTCTTTATATCATTGTTATGCTCATATATTCTGTTTTTTAATGCTCGCTCTGTTTTGTCTACATAAAACGAGTGACATGTTGAACAGATAGCCAGGTATATCACCCTAGTCATAGTACAACTACCCCTTAAAAACTTTATCTCACTTGCAAATCTGTTATTTAAGGTTACACTAGTCACTTGATTTATATATGAGCACTGATGGCAAGCACCACATGGTCTAGTCCCACCACTGGGGTATATATTGAGGTTTGTCGACCATGTCATCCCAGGCTGACAGAAACTGGATCCCCTTTGAATGACACCCAAAACTACTCCAATTATTAAAATCGATCATTTTTATGTATACTGTGGCATCATTCTAGGTGAGGGTAATATGTTGCTCAAGGCTAGGGACATATCTGCCTGGGACACATACTCTGAGAGCTCAATCATGTCTCTTTTCACATAGTCCAGTGAGGTCATAAAGGTACTTGTTGCCGAGAGACCTGACTGCATGCATGATCTGATGAATCCTGGCACCAGACAGGCACCTGACAAAGACTTTCTCCTTATCTAACCTGGTGAATGGAACATCAATGTGTCTCACTATGGAGTCTCCAATGACAAGAAAATGTGTTTTCTTGATTGTTATGCCTTAAAAGCTTGGTAGATGAGACACTGGTGTTGCTATGTGTCTTGGGTGCTGTGGCAACTTTGTTAGTTGTAGCAGTCATTTGTTTTGGAGGTCTCTGGTGTTTCAGTAAGTTTTTTGAGAGAACCTTCGCATATGTTGATTTATGTGTTGCATGCACACTATGTGTATGAGTAGTGGTGGGTGAGTTGACATCCTCTTCAGTTTTACTGTTTTGAGTGCGAGAGAGCAGGGATTCAAGATTCTTGGTATAGCTACATCTCTTAAACTCTGTACTAAAGTTAGTTATTAGTAGAGGGTTGCCAGTGTACATGAGGCAGTTGCTACACTGCCTCAGGAGACCCAAGTCAACAAGGCTGGGAGGAGAAACAAGGATAGTCCAACTGT
This sequence comes from Protopterus annectens, assembly GCF_019279795.1. Lineage (NCBI taxonomy): Eukaryota > Metazoa > Chordata > Ceratodontiformes > Protopteridae > Protopterus > Protopterus annectens. Next base: position 1,033,851,139 of record NC_056744.1, read on the forward strand.
CCATAATGCTAAGTTTGCTACTCTAATGTTCTCCAGCTGTATCTAAGGAAACAATTGTCAAAATTATCTCTCCGGCTATGGAACACAATTGCACTGCAGTGAGCGGTGCCCTGTGACACACAAACAAGCAGAAACACGCTCAAATTCGGGGATTAAATACTAGAAACTAAAAACATAAAAAAAATAATAATAAAAAGAACCAATGAGGGTGCTTTCTCCAAGCCCTAGACCAATAACCCTTCACCAGACAGGTTCCAATCAACATACTTCTCTCATAAGGTTGCAGAAGGGCCCCTTCCAATTAAAGATAGCTTGAAAAATGTGCTCAGAATACAACAGCAAATACAAACAGACCCAGATGCAGCAAACCTGTATCGGGACTATGCTACAGTTACTAGGTACACTAATTTACGTGGGAAACACTAAAGAAATGTTATAAACATCAGAAAAACAGCAGTGAGACACTAAAAATGATTTAACCTACATAAAAACAGCAAAGAGACACTAAAGAATGTTTTAAACAGCAAACAAATCAGTTATTTAAAACACTGCTTGGCAGGAAAACAGAACAAACACAACAGATGATTTCCAAACAGTGAAAAGTAGCAACAATTAATTTGCAAACAGTGAAAATAGCAAAAACGCTTTGCAAACAGTGAAAACAGCAACCAAAATACAATTTAAAAAGCACAGTAAGGCAAACAAATGCAGTACAAACAGTGCATTTTAATTTACAGTATTAAAATACATTATTAAATAAGCAGAGCACAATAAAAATATAGTAAATAGTATAATCAAGCAAAAAAAAAACAAAACAGGAAACTTTTTTTGGGAAGTTCAGAAGCCTCTAGCTGTCTGGTATCTCAGCTCAGAGTTGTGGCTGGTAGCCCACCTCATTGCAGCTTGGTTCAAACAAGCCAATGTTAAAGAATAACATTGGAACAATATACATAAACACTATTTTGAGTTATGGAATACATATTTGTGTGGAAGACTGTTAATGTCATAAGTTTTATAACCTATTCCAGAGATGGAGAAATTTCAAGTGAATTACACTTGTGATATCAGTATTAACTAGCATAAGCTGTGGTCACTGTGGAGCATATCTACACATTAGCACACAAGGAGAAGTAATACTGCCATATTTCACATTTAAAACTGACAGTGGAGCCATAACAACTACAGTACCTATACCATCTTTTTCTGACATCAGCCATGCAATTTCAGTTCTTCCTTAAAACTGTCTATGAGTATCATCTGTGTATCTGAGATCTGATATGGGTGCCAATTCCCTGCTAATATTTCTGAGATCTCTGAATAAGAAACATGTCTGTCGAGGTTGGTGGTATTGCTCCATTCAGAGTACAGAGATGATGTGAGGAGTAGTCCAAAATTTTTGTAGACATCCTGATGAAAAACTGCAACTCAGGCTATTGCAGAAGGGCTATTCTGGGTTTGAAGGTACAAGGCTGAGGTGTGGAATAGTTTGGCTAAGGCTGTCACCCATGTCACTTCAATCTACACATGGGGGGATCAGTGTTATGGCTTGAAATAGCAGAAAGATGACCTCCTTCGCCAATTGGAAGAAGACTATAGAGTCAACTCACCACTTGGGTATTGTAAGTATATCATTCTATACTTATACAAAGCACCACCATGGTATGACATGGCATTAAACACTTCTTCATTACTGTCTGTCCTTATGCATAGCCCATGCACATTCAAGGATATTGGGAGGTACAGCAGGAAACATTACCATCCCTCAAAGAAGCAGAGAGTGAATAAAAATGCAGGTATTACTGACTGGAATGTTAAACTAAAAGTAGTTGTACTGATAGGTAATGCAATTCGCAGAAACTGGGCCACATATCTTTGTCGGATCAATAACCTGCATTTTCTGATTGTGCAAACCCTACATACATAGCTGTAAAATCTGCTCATGTACCTATGAACTAGTCAAGGTCAGGTAAGGTCTGATGGCTGTGCATTTCATTCCTACAAATGGAAAATTTGTGTAATGTGACAACTGATAATATTAAGCCATCAGGCACATTAATATGTAAAAGCAATTGCATCCTTACACATATTTTATAATATGTGTAGTCCCTGGTTAATGGCTGTTACTTGTGACAGACAATTGTATTTTAGCTGCAGTATAACAATAAGTAAAGGCTTCATATGTTCATATCTTGATGTAAAAGAAAATCATGATACAAATGTATCTGGAATGTGTAATGACTATGACCTATGCATTACAAGAATATTGCTAATAATTCATTTGTTTGTTTGCTTGTTTTATGTCTCACCCCACCCTCTTTCTTGCTATACATCCTGGGGTTTTTGTCGGCATTTTTGATTGTAAAGTCCATTGCTGCTCCATCTTGACAATCAGCACAGAGAGCTAGACAGCCACCAGTGGCTTGGACTGCAGTCCTTCCACAGGTGATAACAGTTGTGCCATTACCACCAAAAGCAAAGGCACCCAGCACTTCTGGGTCACATTCAGACAGTCTTACCTCCACATCTCTTGCACTACCTGCCCCACCTGCATTAGGTAGCTCCAAGCCAATGACTGGTGCTGTGGTACCGATTGGGGTGGAGTCAGTGGAGATGGTGATTATGTCTCCTAACAGGAGCTGGCAGGGCTGGTGGAGCAGATAATGGACAGTAGCATAAGTGACTAAATCAGTAACATGAAGAAAGTCTTGTGGTGCATTGCCAAATCACTTTCCCATTTAGCACTGCCTAAGGTTTCCCACTGTGTTGATATCAGACGGGGATGCACCTCCAAAAACCGATAGCTATATCCCCCCACATGATATTCCCCTCCCTCTTGTGTCCATCACCAACCCTGTCTGTTATGTCTATCTGTATGTCTGCCCCTGCTGCCTAACCTACATACCTGCCACTGATATCTCTAACTTCCTTCCCCAACATTCCCCTCTCTCTAAAAAAGTGAAAAGGCACCTGTCCTACAAACAAAATTACATCCAAAACATAACTCTCTACTTCACATACTGTATGTGTGTGCAGTACTGATAGATATGGTCCTGTCTCAACACCATCCTAGTGTTCTACCCTCTGGTTGCTCCCTATTTTCATCTCTGTCCTATCATCCCAATTCACATCTGTAATCTAGTCAAAAAGTACATGCACGCACCACACACATTGCCATAAATGGTTTATAAACAGAGATTTTTATTTGTGCATGCAATGTTTGGCATTAATCAGCAAAGCCCATTGCTCGTCCTCATCCTGGCAAAAACTTGAAAACTTATTATGTATATGCTAATACTTTGCCATTGGTCATAGAACGTAGCCTGGCGATATTGCACTTTGGTAAATGATTCTGACAGAATACAAGTAAAGTCAATCACTTCTGTTACTTGTATGTGCCTTACTGGCTCAATGTATACATAATATGAGGAGTCCATTCAGCTGCACTCTATGTAACCGAAGGTGGGATTATCTCACATTTTCCTTCTCATTCTGACAGTGTGTCCCATTGAATGTGTACACTTACAGACATATTTGTATACTGATATCAATGAATACAGTATTGCCATCAGTTGCATGTATGACATGCTATTATTCGGGTTTATGTTAAATCAGCGAACTCTTAAAATAGTGAACGCTGATTTATCGACCCTTTAATAGTGAAAGCTGACAATCTCAAAGACAAGGAAAAGAGATTTTTTTCCCCAGGGAAAAAAAAATCGATGTTCCACAAAAAAAAAAAAAAAAAAAACGGTCAAAAACACAAAATAAAGTGGGAGGCTTCTCCCCCCCACACCCCCCTACTTAAATATACCAACTCCGAGATCACACCACAGTGGAGGAAATGGCAAAGTCCCGAAAATGGCCCAGCATTTTTTTTCCTGGGAAAAAAATCGCTGCTCCGTGTCTTCGGGATTGTCAGCTTTCACTCTTAAAAGGTTGATAAATCAGTGTTCGCTATTTTAAGCATTCACTGATTTAATATACATCCTATTATTCTGCATATTATGTACATGCAACAGCAAATTGTCATGGATAAATACATAGACACAAGACTTAATGACAACAGCAGATAATGAAATGGTCTGCAGGACAACACTTAGGAATACGTGGGTTGCAGTCCTGTGCTACAGATGTCCCTATCACCCACAATCACCATCCTGCTGAATCCCTATGTTATCACTTTGTGATTTCCTTTTTAAATACGTCAGTCACCTTTGAGTTGTTAGACACATGACAGCCCAAGTTCCTCTGTGACTTCATCTAATGCAGCATTGCTGTGCAGCATATAAGTTCGTCCATCACAATTTCCTTTTCAATCATGTGTACTTAACGCCACCCTTACACACACCTATAACTCCCCACCATGAAAATTCATCTGACGTAACACATGCATGACTTCACACATAGTCATGAGACTTTGCAAAGTACAACAAATAAATCTTTGTACTTTCACTGTTGCTCAGCATTTGGCATTAAGCAGCACCAATATTCATATTTAGGTAAACATAGTTGAGACTTCCTATGGCAAAAACTGATCGGAATTTGCTTTGGCTGCATTCATATGCTGTTTTTGTGTAAATATGCTTAGCCCCAGTGCATGACAGACACTAACAGTGACATCAATATGAGCAAACGGTTATTATTATAAATATAAAAGGCTTAGTCTTTTAATGTACTCTCTGCTGATGTTATCCCTTCAACTGTGTGATGAGTTTTCTCTGGCTTCAGCAGCTAGTGCACAGGTCAAGAGAATGTTCACTTAGGCAAGCGATCAAATCTGGCAATGTGTAAAACAAAAAGCTGCTTGTATGCAGGAAAGGGTTACTTACCAGATGTAATTGGTTTTTGATAGTTGTATTTTGATCCCCTAAGTGATTGACTTCTTGTAACCATGTCAAGGGTAACAGTATAAGTTATGAATCTTCCGTTGCATGGCATTTAACATAAAGCAGCATCGTTATTCAACACTGGGAAATAGTAATTCTCATTCCTCCTTCTTTGGCAAAAAGTGCTGAGAATCTGCCTTTAGACACATAGCTATGCTGGCCATCACACTATGAAGCTTAGATTCAATGCACAGAGGAAAACAATACTGATATTGGCATGTTTAGACAATTATTATGTCAACTATCACAGCTTCCACAGTTCACTGTAAATCTGATATAATGTTGAAATACTCTGCAAGTAAACTGAGGCTTGGGATCTACTGATGTTTGCTGTCTGTTGCACAATTCTCATTTCAGTTCTCAGTCTTCCATAATGTCACTCTCCCATCAAATGTGTAGTTTATCACAACTGTTGCACAAACAGTACTGTGGCATCAGTTGGTGATGCACATCATACAATGTTATTTAGGCAGAGGTTCAAATCATGTCTGGTGTACATTGTAGCACTGTATAAAGCAATTATTGATAGGTAGCAATGACGTACTGTGCAGTTGTGTTGTAATAAAGTCTCCTTGCATATGATACTTTAACAGGGTGTAGTGTTTACTCACCTAAATGTTGTGCTTACCTTTAACCATGGCCACATTCATTCTACTACAAACTGTTGATTACCCTCTTCTATACATGCAATTTCTAACAAGGCCTATATAACTTATTCTGTGATGTATTTAACTAGTGCACAACTGAAGAGAACATGATTTAAGCAAGCAGGGTTCAAATCTATGCTGATCTGACTTGTGGAATACTGACAACTGTCATTATCACATGATAATAATACTATGTAAGCATAAAAGCGTGGGGGCGGCCACGGTGATGCAGCAGTTAGCGTTGTCGCCTCACAGCAAGAGGTTCTCCGGTTTGATTCTCGGCTGGGGTGCCTTCTGTGCAGAGTCTGCATGTCCTCCCTGTGGTCGTGTGGGTTTCCTCCGGGTGCTCCGGTTTCCTCCCACATCCCAAAGACATGCAGTAGGTGGATTGGACACTCTAAATTGGCCCTAGGTGTGAGTGTGTGCATGTGTATGCCTTCTGTAGAAGATTGGGCACTGGGCTGGCAACTCAACACCGTAAAACTCCACTGCCAATCATGAGCAGATAGATGATCCGCTGTGGCAACCCCTAACCGGGAAAAGCCGAAAGAAGAAGAAGTATAAAAGCATGGTAGGGTGGTATGTCCTTCTATAAGATTCCATGCCCTACTACATCATGCATTTATGCATACATTGGTTGTTGGTTTTTAATCCACAGTTGTTTTACACATTTCCCTGTGCATTTTATATTCTACAGCACTATATCTGTATCCACCTTCTGTTGTGGAGAATTATAGTCATGTCCATGAAAGTCGACTGCGGTGGTGGTGCTGCGGTAGCGTTGTCACCTCATAGTAAGACGTTGTCCTGTTCGATTTTCAGCTAGAGCGTCTTCTGTGGAGAGACATGTGTGAATGGGCGTACCTTCGTTGAAGGTTGTGCGTCAGGGCCGGCAACTCGGCACGTAAAAATCTACTGCCATTCATTAGCAGACTGGAGTTCCACTGTGGCGACCCCTAACCGGGAAAAGCCGAAAGACACAACAGTAGTCATGTCCGTGAAAGTACAGTTGTGTAAGTAAACTTAGCATAACAGGAGATGTTCGAATGATTACTAGTGCGGTAGCTTAATCTATCTGGTTTATATCCTGCATTCAAAAAAGCTTCACAGTTCCTCCCACAGACCTAAATTGTTAGCTGAAGTTAAGCTGACTAAAAAGATAGGTTTGGGAGCTAAGCCCTTCAGAGTTTTAATGCCAACTGAGAGAAGATATTGCTAGGAAAATAAAATAAAATATATGTCCACACCTAAGCAGAAAAAAAACACCAAAAAGCAAGTGGGAGGAGGGAGTGACTACAACAGCAGTGATCATCTGAATATCTACTGTTATGGTATGTTTACTTGTACAACTGTACTATGTTCTACACATTGCAGTAGTCTTAGCTATATGGCTAGATTACCATAGCTTAGATCAAGGCGAAGGGTCCAGGATCCCATGGAAAATGGTCCTTGCAGAGCCGGATGTAGATCTGGAAAAGGAATCAAGCTTGTACTGCTTTGTAAAAGTATGTACAGATGACCAAGTTGCTGCTTCTGGAATACTTCTAGAGTACAACTGTTTCTATAAAACTATAGCTAAAGTCAAGGCCCTGTTAAAATAAGCCTTGACCCTGCCTGGAAAAGTTTTGTTGTGGTGGGAATAACAAAAAGTAATAGCCTGAGATGACCATTTGGAAATAGTCTGCTTTGATACAGGTTGTCCATTCTTCATACCTTCACAAGAAATGAACAACTGGTCCGAAGCTCTGAAAGAATTTGTTTTGTCAAGATAGTACTGATTTGGATATGGACATCCAAAGTATGAAATATCCTTTCTCCTACATCTTTAGGTTCAGGAAAGAAAACAGAGCTAGATAGTTTGGATTAATGTAAAACTGAATGCCACTTTATGCATAAAAGGATTAGTTCTCAAAGAAATCCTGTCCCTGTGGAAAATGAGATATGGTTTACTCACCATCAGAGCTTGGAATTCTGATATTCTTCTTGCAGAGGTTAGAGCAACCAGTAAAACTGCTTTCCTTGTTAGGACTGTCAAGTCAGCCAGATCAGCTGGCTCAAATGGGGCAAGTATTTGCTTCTCTAACACATCATTAAAATCACAAGTAGGAGCCCTCAGTTTTTGGGGCGGCTTCTTATGCAGACCCCCTTTCAAAAAGATTTTCACATGAGCTTACATTGAAAGAGAGGGATCCATGGGCGGACATGCTGAAATGGCTGGCAAATTAACCTTGATAGAGCAGTGAAACTGGTCACAGGATAGCAACTCACATAAATACTGTAAAAACAAAGAAATAATAGCCCTGAATGGGTGCTGGATGCTTTGCTGGCACCAGCTAGAAAACTTTTTCCATTTGCTTGCATATGGTTTTCTAGTAGAAGGTTTCTTGCCTCCATTAGTACCTGCTGTACACCCTCAGTAAAAAGGTGCCTAAAGGGAATTAAAACCCTAGAACTGGTCTTTCTTTCTTATTCCAAACACCTTGTATTTTATTCCGATTAACACTGTCCCCCATGCAAAGTCTGAGGTGTCTGTTGTGGCTGACTGCTTTAGAGCAGGATGGTAGCGTGGGAGATCTGGATTTACAGAAATTTGATGTCTCCACCAAATCATGTCCCTTCTCACAAATCCCATAATTGAGATTTAAAAAGACAATACATGTTGCTGCTGGGACAAAAGAGATTTCAGATATTATTGTATCTTTCTCATGTGGAGTCTTACAAGAGGTATCATGAGAATTGTGAAAGCCATGAGACCCAAAATCCTGAGGAATTTCTTTATTGAGACACAAATCTATGTGAAAAACCCCTGGAACAGATGTAAATATAGATCTATTTTTCCCTGTGGAAGAAAAGCTCTTTGTACTTAGATGTCTAGCAGGCAACCCAGAAACACAATCCTAAGCAACAGAGACAAAAAGACTTTTGAATGTTCTCTTGGAACCCCATCTTGTGCAGGCGATCTCTTACACAGGTGAGAGATTTCTGACACTTTGAAAATGACTCTGCAAAGATAACCAACTTGTCTAAATTTGGAAAAATGTGGATACCCTGTAGCCTGCAATGGGCTATTACAGAAGCTAGACACATTGTGAACACTCTTGGAACAGTGGATATCCCAAAGGGCAAGCTAGAGAACAGACACACAAATCCTTAAGAAACACATGAAATCTGGGTGAATAGGAATGTGATGATATGCACTGTTTAATTCAAAGGTAACAGAAAATTCAAAAAAGGAAAAAGGGCATAACATGTTGTGAAGTGAAAGCATTTTGAATTTGGGCACTATCACAAACTGATTATGAAAGAAAGTTCCAAAACTAGTTTCTCTGAGATTTTTTCCTTTGGCACTAAAACATTCTTGAGTAAAATCCTTTCCCTAACTGGAGAGGAGAAAGAGACTCTATTAACCCCTGAGACTGCATATTATGTAGAACAAGATGAAAGAGGAGGGTCTGGTCTGGTGGAGGAAGAGGAATCCCTTGGAAAGGAGGAATTTCCTCCCACTGCCATCTGTATCCTAGATGGATAGATTCAGGACTCATTTGTTTGACAATTTGTAGCTAAAGAGAGATGAAGATTCAGACTTTCTGGAAGGGGTAAGGGATTGCCAGGATGGGAGGGGGTGAACAAGATCCCTTATATAGGAATCCTGACTTGTTTGGCTGTCCTTTGTTCTGGTGGAGTTCTTGCTTTCTTTCTGGAACTACCCTATCTTTTCTTTTTAAACACGTTTGCTAGTATTCTGTTGGGGATGTTTATTTGGTTTCTTGCCAAAACTGGAAGAGGGAGCAGAAGATCCCTTGGAAATTTTAGAGAAGGAGAAATGAAACATCTGAGAGATTCCCTGAATTATCTTACCCTTCCCATCACACTTTTAATAACCTCTGCAGCAGAGGATAAAAAAACTAAATCTCTATCCAAAGGATAATTCAAAATTTAATTTTAACAACTGGGAGGTTCTCAGAATGCACCAAGGCAATCCTTCTCAAAACAGTACCAGCGGCAAGCAGTATCTACAGAGTCATAAATCCACTTCCTGTAGTAGTAGTAGTAGGGTAGTTTTAGGATCATAGGAGATTACTAGGCTATTGACCAGGAGGTCATTTTAAGCCTAGCCATTTCATCCCAATGTAATACCATAGAAATGCTAGTCAATACCCAAAACTGCATTTAGTGATGCCTCCCTATGTCCAGGAGGATTGTGGGCACTATCCCTGGTATGAATTTACAGTGCCCCATCCACTCATTCAGTTTCCTCTTGAACAGCATCATAGAAGTGCTTTGTTTCACATGCATTGGTAGCCTGTTCTGCGGCATTCACTGGGAGATAATTCTGTCCCTCCAGCATGTCCTATTTAAGTCATAGGCCATATTTAGGTCCCTGGAATGTGTAGTCCTAGTTCCATTTGATTTATGGATATGCAGCAAGTTCATTAGGTTTGGGTCTTGGATTGCTCTGTAGGCCAGGCATAAATCTCCCCTAAGAATTCTACATGATACGGAGTATAGTGACAGGGACTTTAGTTGGTTTGTGAAGGCACATGCTGGAGCCCCTTGTTCTTCTTTGTTAGAAACCTCTGAGGTCTCTCTAATTGCTGCAGGTGCTTAGTATGGTACATGCCAAATAGGGCATTATACTCAATTATAGGCCGGATAAGTGTCAGGTATAGGGGAGGTTATAACTTCTTTTGGTCTCAAGGCAATGCCTTTACTAATCAAGTGTAGAAAGCTTTCCTTACTGCAGTAGAGGTCAAGGATGCAGTCAACTTGTAATCCCAGGTCCCTTACTTCCCATACTTGATGGGTACTTAAAGTATTGTTGATTTGACTGTGTGAGGGGATATTGTTTGTGCTGAAGGGACTGATGATGCATTTCTTTGTATTCATTTTGAGACTGTGACTAATACACCAGTTGTTTGTCTGCCTGAGACCTTCCTGGAGTATACTGACATCATTTGGGGATTCAATGCTTGCACCTAGTTTGCAGTCATCTGCAAACTTGGTCAGCCACACCCCCCTTAGTTTTGACCTGAACTTCTGAGAAGTATATAACAAACAGTAGGGGGCTCAGCACTGACCCCTGTGGCACTGGTTACAGGTCTCCTGGTTGATATGGAGTCACCCACTTTGATAGTGTGTGTCCGGTTTGTGAGCCAGTTGGCAACCCATCTTACAATGAAAGGGTTTACATTCAGTTTGCTAAGTTTATCAGTAATGCCTTAATGTGGGATTGTATCGAAAGTCTTTGCCAGGTCAAGGTATGCTGTGTACACAGGTTTGCCCTCATCAATGGCCTTGGTCACATTTTCAAAAAAGTCCACCACATTTAACAGACAGTATTTTCCCTTCACAAAACTGAATTGGGTAGGATCCAGGGTTTGGAGGTCACATATGTCTTTATTTATGAGGTCCATAATGATATGTTTCATGTCCTTACAGATGAGACTGGTCAGGCTTATGGGTCTGTAATTCCCTGGGTCTGTTGCTAGGCCACCTTTGTGGAGGGGAATAACTGTTGCTGTTCTCCATTCTACAGGAACAAAGCCTGTGGTTAAGCTATGATTGAAAAGGGTACTTAGTGGTGATGCTAGTTCATGTTGTAGCCTGTTTAGAAGACAGCCTGGGATGTCATCTGGTCCCACAGAGACTGTATTTTTTGCCTTGGACAAGGCTTAGAGGACCTGCTCTTCAGATATGTAGGGTGGGGGTGGGGGCTTGGGTTAAGGTATGTTGTAAGTTAGAAGGGGATAAGGGAGTGACATTTTCACCAAGCCTATCCACTAGCAGGTTTGCTATCTCTGTGGGACCAGAGTGTGTGATTCAGTTGGCCACTAGGTCTGCACATACTTGGGTCCTACCCTTTAGGCTACATACATAGCTGTAAAAGACCTTATGGTTATCCTTGGATGTACTTGCTCCATTTCTCTCAAAGGAGCCCTTGGAGGGTTTGACAAGTTGTCTTATTTGCCTGTTGAGGCTGAGGAGGGTGCTTTTCCATTGCTGGGGCCTTACCTTTGTTTTCTTGGACAGCAGCTTTTTGCATTTATTGTAAATACCATGGCAGCTTGTTTTTACTTGGGGCTCTGCTCTGGCTTTGATTCTTTCTGGTACGGCCGAGTTTATACACTTATGCCAGTGACTGTACAAGGTTTAGTGTAAGCTTTGGCATAGTTACCACTTCCAGCTTGGGGTGGGGCTTGGAACGCATTTAAACCTTCAACTAGGAGGAAATAGTTTGCCTTGGTGAAGTTTTTTTTAGTCTGATTTTACCCTTTGTGAAGTTTGCTGTTAGTGCCAGCTCAAAGGTGAATGATTTGTGGTCAGTTTTAACTAATGAAGGTCCAAGAGTTGCGGCAGTGCATCTATTTAACATGTTGGTGAAGACCAGATCCAGAATGTTTGTTCCCCTTATAGGTGTATGGACAATTTGTTCCAGAGCATTTGAATTAGCAAGTTAGGTCTAGCATAGGTTTCCCAGTTGAAACTCCCCATAAACAGTGTGTTTGACAAAATTTGTATTGTCTCCAGTTTGGTCAAGTAAGCTTCATGGGCACTGTGACCCATGGAGGGGGATCTATAACTGACTATGACTTGAATGGGGGTCTTACCAACCGAGTAACTCCATGGAGTTGTCCAGTCTAACTAAATGGGAGGTGAATTTATCTCTAATATAGACTGAAACACCGCCTGGTTTGGTTTTCACATGTTCATTTTTGTGGTCTAAAGGTGTGGAAGGCATTGTAGCCTTGTGAGGCCAGGGTACTCTCTGAGGCCTTGAACCAGGTTTCTGTGACTACACAAACATCTACATCTTCTAGTGATAGAAGTGCTTCCAGGAAATGCAGTTTTTGGTTTAAGCACCTAGCATTTAGCAGCATGACTCTTATATTGTTCTGATTGGTTAATTTCAAATCGGTAATTGTTTTCAAGACCTTGCTAAAAAAGGCACTATGGGGAGGCAAGAGCCTTTGCCAGCAGTCGAAAGTCCAGAGGTGCCATGTGCAAACCATCTTTTGCAAAGCAGCGATGTTTGTCAACCATGGCTACTCAGGCTGACAGGGACTGGATCCTCTTTGAATGACACTGAAAAACTGAGACAGTTATTGAAATCAATAATTTTTTGTTTATACTGTGGCATCATTATAGGTGAGGGTATTATGCTGCTCAAAGCTAGGGACATACCTGCCTGGAACACATACTCAGAGAGCTCAACCATGTATCTCTTCATATAGTTCAGTGAGGTATATCTCAAGTCGTTCACACTAACATGAACTATGACAAGAGTCATAACGGTACTTGTTGCTGAGAGACCTGAGTGCATGCATGATTTGACGAATCCTGGCACCAAACAGACAGCTGACCGTGTGGGACATCCATGTGTCTCACTATTAAGTTTCCTTTACTGGATTAGTGGGTGAGACTCCCTTTTATCAGACAGGTCCTAATCAGCACCATTCTCTCATAAAAGTGCAGATAAGCCCCTTCCAATCCAAGATGGCCTGGAAAACATACTCAGAACAAACAAACCACTACAAACAGTTCCAGAAGCAGCAAACCTGTATCTGGACTATGCCACAGCTATTAGCTATCCTAATTCCAGCAGAAAACACTAGAGAATGTTTAAAACAGTAGCAAAATAGCAGTGAGACACTAAAAATGTTTAAAACAGCAGAAAGTCAGCAAGAAGGCTCTAAATAATGTTTTAAACAGTTAACAGATCAGTTATTAGTTATTTAAACATTGCTTGGCAGGAAAACCAGAACAAGCAGAACAAGTAGTTATAAACAGTGAAAAATATCTGTAGTTACTGATTAAACAGTTAAACTAACAAAACATCTTTGCAAACAGTTGAAACAGCAATGAAATTAGACTTAACAGGCACAATAACGCAGACAATTGTAGTACAACAGTGTAGTTTAGTACACAGTAAATAAATACAGTACTGCCTAAGAGCCCTAACATTTAAATAAGACAATATACAGTACGCGAGTAATGTAAAAGAGAGTCAGAGATGAATGCCCATATGTAAAGATGTATCTCTTTCAAAATTTGTGCCACTGTATAGTAACCATGGGAATTTAATGACCAGCCTTTGCCTAGCAAGGTATTAAAAAGGGCAAGTGTGATCTAAACAGTCTATCGAACCCTATTTTTAGTGCATGGGTGGGGGTAAAAACTATTAAAACAGCAAAATTATGAGCCTGTACTTAATTGTAAAAGTTATGTCCTCCACAATACAACATTTCAGCTTTTCAACGGTAAACATACAATATCGATGTAATTCAGGATAACAAATACAGCAGTGATCCTTTTCGGAGCTAGGCCAGTGTGATTTTTCTCCGTTTTTATATCCTTGAAGGAAATGTTATAGTCATGTAAAATCTTTACTAGTTGTAATGTACATTTTTGATACATTCTTTCAGGAGATGAGACAACAATACTGAATACACTTTGAGCCTGTTTTCAGTGTGAGGAGTATGATTTTGTAACTATAACAGTTTTCATAATGTAAATGTTTTTCAGACCACTTTAACAGTGTTACATCTTCATAGTTACATCTTTTGCACCTAGAGATACAGAGATCATTTTCCAAAACCATACCTTAGGGCCTGTGGCAATAAAGATTTACTTCTTGCTATTAGATTTGAGAGGGTATAGAATCCCACTTTTTCAGTCTGCCTTTTCATCTCATCTTAAGAGTTTTCTTCATTTAGTTGAGGTTTTTTTGGAGGCGAACAGATTTATAATTTTAATAAGAGATCAAGAAAGAAAATTTCTGGCTTGTGGTTGACAGCAGCCAGCCTTTGCTGCTGTGTACCTCTGTAACTGTGTGTATAAGTTTTTGAGTGTATTCCCATCTGTGCATGCAACTGTATTTCTGTAAATATAGTTTTGGGTTTAATGCTACATCATCAGAGGTATATATAATGTGGATTTATTTCTGCATCACTTATCTAAACTATATGAATATAAAAATCTGGTGGGTGAAATAAAGCTTGTAATAGACATTGATTAAGATCCTTCCTTTCTGTTGTACAATGGCCTTTATATGTTTATATGCCTTTTCTTTACTTCCTTCGGTGAAGTCTGCACCATTCTTTGTATACAATTCTTAGCTCCATCTATGTATTTTTTTATTATCTAGACATATACAGATTGCAGTTCAGTACCTGGATACACAGCCTGCAACCAAGCATTCAGCTTTCAGACACTTTTTATTACTCTCATTATGGACTGCTGTACATACAGTGCATGTAGTCCAAGCAATTAGACCTTCTTGTCCTTACATTCACTGCTCCAGTATTCTTAAAATTCAGGATTCCCTGATGTGGAAGCCCGTCATCCTGCCAGTGTACCAAAAACTTCCTGTTGCATTTAAAGGTACGCCTGAACATCATTCAAATGCTCCTTGCATACCGTAGGGCGTAAAGGTGATGTTCAGGCTTACCATAAACAGAACTTCTTTGCTGCCAGTCCAAATGTGTCTGTTCACTGTCGGTCTGTTTACCTGTGTCCGTTTTGACAGCTGAACACATTTTCGTTCTTTCCTTGCTAGGGACTTCCTCTTGAGTCATTTGTCATTCTATTAAATGTAGTTATGATGTGGCAGATGCCTCTCCTAGGGCTGCTGTTTTTGGTTCAGTTATGAGGAGATATTCTTGGCTTAGGCTCCAGCCTCTACCTAATGATATTAAAGCTAAGTTGATGGATGCTCCCCTGGATTCTAAAATGTTGTTTGGGGAAGCTGCTGCTGGTTTGGTTAAGTCCCTTCAGGATAAGGTTAAGGCTTTACAGGAGCTTAAACATGTTTTGTTTCTCCTGTGTCTAAATTTCAGAGGAACTATCCCACTAAGCCTGCCTTTGTTTGTAGCTATTCCTGCCCTTCTACTAAAGGCAAGAAGAGTGGCAAATGGGCTTCTCCTACTAAGGCTACTAGGTTTTCAGGGTTTCCAAAGCCTTCCTTCCCAGACAAATCAGGTGCTGTATGACTATCTGTCTCCTCCCAGCCACATTCCCCTTTCTCTTCGCCTTTCTTTTTCTCATCCTGCTTGGCTTCAGATCATTCACGATTCTTGGGTTCTGTTGATCATTCATCAGGGTTACTTCATGGTGTGAAAACCCCTCCCTTCTGTTATGGGCATTCCTCAACCTCCTCAGGAACAACTTCCCTTTTTTTCCAGAGGTTCTTCAAACTCTCTTGACTCAGGGGAAAGAGTTCTACTCCAGACTGTTTCTAGTGCCAAGAAAAGAGGGCTGTTGGAGACCTATTCTAGACCTCTCTCATCTAATCACTTTTTAAAAGTGCCTTCCTTTCAGATGTTGTCTCTTCAGACTCTGTTTCCTCCCCTGCTCCCTCAGGCCTATTTGATGTCTTTGGATCTAAAGGATGTTTATTTCCATATTCAAATCCATCTTCTTTTCAGGAAGTTTTTATGTTTTGCTGTTCTTCCTGGCATTTAAACTTCTCTGCTGTGCCATTTGGCCTTTCTACTGCCCCGAGGCTTTCACCAAATGCCTTGCCCCTGTGACTGCTTTTTGCAGACTTCAAGGGATCCAAGTATTTCCTTACTTAGATGATCTGTTGATTCAGGCGTCCTCTCCAGAGACTCTTTTGCAAAAATCTTCATTTTGCCATTTCCCTTCTTCAGAGCCTGGGGTTCACAATAAATTTTACGATGTCTTCTATGACTCCTTCTCAGGATCATGTTTTTCTGGGTTGCAAGATTCAGTGGGTGCCTTTGATTGCATCCCTGCCCCCTCTGAAGGCCTTAACTCTCATTTCTTTCTTCCACACTCCTCTTCCTCTGGCTTCCATTACCACCAGGGCATTTCTGAGAGCTCTAGGTTTTATGGCATCCACCTTTCAAATGCTCCCTCTGACCAAACTTCACATATGAACGTTTCAGTTGTTTCTGAATTCAGTGTGGCTTCAACATGCACATCCTCTAGACTTTGTAGCTCCTCTTCTTCCTTGTCTCAGACAAGAACTTCATTGATGGATTCAGCAGTTGTCTCTGAACCCAGGGATCCCTTTTCACCCCCCTCTTCCCTCTCAAAAATTGTTCACAGACACTTCAGATGTGGGCTGGGTGTCAGCTTTTGGCTCCCTAAAAGTACAAGGGGTGTGGTCTCCTCGGCAACAGATGGAGAACATCAGTGTCAAAGTGATGAGTGCTCTTCTGCTTGCCCTTCAGGCTTTTCATCCTCTTTTCTCTTATAGGCGTCTCCAGGAAGGAACGAGATCCTACCTTCTTTGCCGATTGGCACTTCTGGTATGGGATCCTGCTGTCAAGTATCAAGTGACTCTTCAGGCGGTTTATATCACTTCTGGTCAGAGCATTACAGCAGACACTCTGAGCAGGTCATTAACTCAGTCCCATCAATGGATGCTTCACAGGGATGTGTTTCTAGACACTATTCACCACTGGAGTACTACTCAAGTGGATTTTTTTGCCTCCCCTCTGAACGGGCAACTTCCTCTATTTTGTGTCACAGTCCCAGGTCCTCTGCTATGGAAGGTGGACACCCTCTCATTCTCTTGGAAGGGGGATGTTTCTTTATGCATTCCCTCCCCTTCCTCTTACTCCAAAAGTCCTGTTCAAAATTCAACATGATGCTCCCAGAAATCTTGTTGGTGACTCCCATTTCATCATGACAGCACTGGTTCCCTCTACTTCTGCATCTAGCCAGGAGCAATCATCACAAGTTACGTCACAGGGTGGATCTAATCACATAAGACAAGAGATCTTTCATCCATCTACACTTGTCCATGCTTCAACTGACATTGTGAGTGATATGAAAAATAGTGTAGTTATCCATACTTGTTTATGCATACTATATAAGCTACTCTGCATAGTCCATCTGTCTAAAATGTATTAAATTATTGTATATGTGTATGGCTTGTCTGTTTTCTCTGTTAAAGTCTTTATACATTGATACCCTGCCATGAATCTACACTTTTGTAACTTAACTGATGATGATGATGTCTTTCGGCTTTTCCCCGTTAGGGGTTGCCACAGCGGAACGCCAGTCTGCTAATGATTGGCAGTGGATTTTTACGGTGCTGAGTTGCCAGCCCAACACCCAACCTTCAAAGAAGGCACACCCATTCAAGCACACACCTACCTGCATGCCTTTAGACATCACTCGACTGCAGGGAGGACATGCAGACTCCACACAGAAGGTGCTCCAGCTGAGAATCGAACAGGAGAACCTCTTGCTGTGAGGTGACAATGGTAACCACTGCACAACCATGGCCTTACTTTTGTAACTTAATTACATTTTAGAAATTCTTGTTTAACATATTTCTATTATCTTGTATTCTGTTATGGAGTTTTTCTCCCCGGGCCTCCACTGAAAATAGGCTCATTTCATCCCAGTGGACTTCCCTGGTCATCACATGCAAATAAATAAATAAATAAAATTTCTCATAGATACTTCTGAGGATGTGCTGAAAGTCCTGCAGGAGGCCAGGAAACCAACTTATAGGAAATCTTACTTATCCAAATGGAAGAGGTTTTCTATTTGGTGTCTGTCTCATAACTTGAACCCACGTAGTGTAGATTCCCCTTTGGTTCTCTCTTATTTGTGTGAGTCTCTCAATGCTGGTTTGGCCTATTCTTCTATTAAAGCCCACTTATCAGCCCTCTCTCCTTGTCTGCATTTATTTCCCCCTTTAGCTTCTAGATGCAAGGTTAAACAATTTCTCAAAGGTGCCCTTAATATTAGACCTCTCAGGAACCCTGTTCCACATCCCCAGGATCTTAATTTTATTTTGGGGAAGTTAACTCAGGCTCCTTTTGAGCTTGCTGTTTCAGCTTCCTTGCAACTTTGCTTTTGGAAGACTGTTCAGTTGTTTGCTCTTACTTCTGCCACATGGTGCCTGAGTTGCAGGCCCTTATGGCTTGTCCTCCTTTTTTGATTTTTCATAAGGACAGGGTGTCCTTACATACTCACCCCTCTTTTATGCCTAAGATGGTTAATACACTTTCCCTTAATCAGTCTAATAATCTGCCTACTTTATTCTACTCTCTGCATTCTGACAGAGGGTGCTGCATACTTTGGATGTGCATAGGCAACTCAGAATTTATTTGGATCAGACTAAGGCTATTCAGAAATCTGATCAATTATTTGTTTCTTTTCATCCTAGATCTTTGGGTCTAGCTGTATCCAAACACACTATGTCTTCTTGGATTTCTAAGGCTATTTCCTTTTGTTACACCTTTCAAGGCAAGAGCCTTCTTCTTCAGTCAAGGCTTATTCTACTAAAGCAGTGGCTTCTTCTGGTGCTCTTTTCAAGGGCTTAGACACTAATTCTATTCTTGAAGCAGCTACCCGGTCTTCCGTGCATACTTTTATTAAGCACTACAAGTTAGATGCTATCTCTAGAGCTAGGGACAGTTTTGCTAGTGCAGTTCTCCATGACTTCTTAGGGGACTCTTCTTCTTCTCCTTCCCCCTCTCAAGTTTTCTCTTCAGCTTTGGCACTCTCCGGAACGTTAAGAATAGTGCAGCAGTGAATGCAGTAGATGTCTTTGCCTTCACTGCTGCGGTATTCGCTCTCCCCTTCCATCCCCCTTAGTCCTTTCCTTCCTGGATGTACAGGTTACTTTTTGGGTTCCTTAGACTGGTGTTCCTACTGGGGCAATCAGTTTATTTATTTTTTTATTTTATGTTTGTTAACCGGGGGTATATGACTGAGCTGAAAAGGCCCCTTTTCAGCAGAAGCCCGGGGAGAAAAGCTCCACAGAGAAAACTTACAGATACATTTAGATATTTAGACATGATCAGTATACACACAAATTACAACAGACATGTTTTTACAGTGGTATGCAGCACATCAACAGTTACAGTGGAGAGAACAAACAAGAAAATATTAATTTAAAAATAAAGGTAATTAATAGATTTGTTGTGTACAGCTGAAATTTGGAACATATGTAGAATACATACATTCCAAAAGAACAACGCTGCAAAAAACTAATAACAATATCCACAAAGCAGCTACACCAGACCGGAATCACCAGGACACGTTTACTCGCAATAAGGTACTGACCACAGGCAAGGTAACCACAAGGTTTATTAACGTGCTAAATTAGGTATCACAAACAAACACACACGTTTTCGTCAAAGGTACTGACTTCTTCAGATAAAATCCATTAATCAAACCCCACCTTTAAATAGTATCAACCCACACAGGATTAATCAATTAATTAGATAAAACCATCAGTCAATTACAACATAAATATGTAAACAAAACATTGTTTAAATAATCCATGCTTTCTTATAAAATAAATAAAATAATGTACAAATGAAAATGCATTCAGTGTATATACTACAATAAATAAATAATAATTTGATATATACATTTATAATAAATAATGACATTTACCTAACTAAATGCATCCAGATTTTAACTTTAAAAAAGGCACTATAGAAATGGACTCATTTAGTCCTGGGGGCTGTGTGGCCTCCAACAAAATTTGCCAAAAAGTTTCCCTATGTGCCAAACTAGCCTCCCAGGGCCCACCTCTTATGTCTTTTAGAACCATTTCTATGGCAAAAAACAAAAAACTTGCCCCTTGACATTCAGTGGAATGCTTGTACAATGCGTTGGTATTTTTACACTTGGCTATGTCATACCTGTGCTCGTATATGCGCCTCTTAAACTGGCGCTCAGTTTTTCCAACATAGAACGCTGGGCACATTTGACACATAGCCAAGTAAACCAATCCACTAGATGCACAATTACAATAACCATTGGTTTTGATGTCCCTCCCCCGACTTTCTAAATATAAATGACTGCCTTGTATAATAAACTTACAATAGGGACAACGCCCACATTTGTATGTGCCAGTTTTATTTTTTGAAGTTGGTATACAAAATTCCTGATTTTCCAATACCCTTTTCATATTCTGGCCTCTTTTGTATATAGTTTTAACTGACCTGGCTTTAAAGGCATTCAAATCAGTAAATTCTTGGAACATAGACCATTCCTGGTCAACAATGTTCCTAATATGGAATGCATTACCACTGAAGCTGGTAACAAAAGTAAAATTACCAAAATTTACTTCCGTAGTACCCATTGGGGTCCCCCCATCCAATCCTGTACATGTCTCCCCCAAAATAGGTCTAAACCTAGTATGTCGTGCTGCACTAACCTCTTCCTGTACTGATGTAATCAATTCGATGGGATAACCCCTCTCCAAGAACAAAGCTGTTAATACCCCACATTCCAATCTGAAATCTTCTTCAGCAGAAGTCATTCGAGATATTCGAACAAATTGTCCCTTAAGAATACCTCTTTTTTGATAACGTGGATGTGAAGTAGTGTAATGTAAATAACCATTGGAGAAGGTAGGTTTTCTGTAAATACAGGATTTTACCCCTTCCCCCTCCTTTGTAAGAGCCACATCCAAATAATTTACCCTTTCAAACGAAATCTGATGGGTGAATTTTAAAAAAGAGGTAGTGGTATGTAGGTAATCAATAAACTTTTGGATGTCACCCACAGGGCCATTCCAAAAAATACATATGTCATCAAGAAATCGAACATAAAAGTTCCAATGGTTAGAAAAGGAACTATTGGTGATATACTTTTGCTCCCACATATACAAGATAATATCCGCGTAAGTTGGGGCACAATTAGCTCCCATGGAAACTCCCGAAATCTGATGAAAATACTCACCAGCAAAAAAGATATAATTATTTTTCAAAACCAACTCCATTAAATGGGTAATGGAATTGACATCATTGTTGGTAATATTTGGGCACTCCCACAAGGCTTCCTCCAACCATTCCAACCCTACCTCATTAGGGATAACGGAGAAAAGATCAACCACATCGATTGTCAAAAACACAACATCTTTTTCAAATAAATGAGGTTGTATACTACGTAGAAAGGCCCAAGAATCCTTTAATATATAACCTTGCCTTCCCCACAGTTCTTTTAATTTCCAATCCAGGTACTTAGAAATACTATGTGTTTTGGAGCCCTGCGCAGCCACTATGGGTCTCAAAGGAGGGTCCTCCAAATTTTTATGTACCTTGGGTATCCCAAAAATAGAGGGTACCCGTGGATTGGAATTAGAAAGGAAGGTGCAAGTGTCCATTTCAATTACCTCCTGATCTAATAAATCTTGTATAGCCAGGTCAATTTGGTGGTAGGACAAATGAATCTCATTTATAGAAGCAGAAGTATACTTATCATAGTCATGCAAAATATCATACATTTTAGCCTGATACAAATAGGCATCCATGATGACAGTCCCCCCACCCTTATCAGGTTCCATGATTCTCAACCCTGGTTCCTTACTTAGTTTTTCCAATAAATTATTTTCATCAATAGTTAGGTTGTCCCTGAATCTATCCGAACCTAATTCCTTACGGAACCTCCTCTCAATCCTTTGCTCAAGATTCTTGAGCTGAGGGTGTAGTGGGGGGTTAAAAGTACTGGATTTTCTCAGATGTAAACTAGAAGTACCAGATATGCCACCTAAAAGATTTTCTAGGTTCAATTTGCGTGTAAAGAGTTTTAAATCATGTCATTATTTATTATAAATGTATATATCAAATTATTATTTATTTATTGTAGTATATACACTGAATGCATTTTCATTTGTACATTATTTTATTTATTTTATAAGAAAGCATGGATTATTTAAACAATGTTTTGTTTACATATTTATGTTGTAATTGATTGATGGTTTTATCTAATTAATTGATTAATCCTATGTGGGTTGATACTATTTAAAGGTGGGGTTTGATTAATGGATTTTATCTGAAGAAGTCAGTACCTTTGACGAAAACGTGTGTGTTTGTTTGTGATACCTAATTTAGCACGTTAATAAACCTTGTGGTTACCTTGCCTGTGGTCAGTACCTTATTGCGAGTAAACGTGTCCTGGTGATTCCGGTCTGGTGTAGCTGCTTTGTGGATATTGTTATTAGAATACATACATAGTACACAGGTATGTTGTACCTTAGCCAGTGTTTGTGAGTAAAAGTAAAAACTATTATCAAGTACTCTAGGTTTAGTATGTGTACCTTATCCGCTTTCACTAGCCTGGGGAGCAGTCATGGCACTGCCAACTTTGCTTAAGATGTTGCCTAATAAGGTTTTTAAAGGAGGCTTTGGATTATGTGTTTCATATGCTAGTGGGGAGAGAGTTCCATTTTGTAGCCACTGAACTACTATATAGTGTGTCTCCAAAGCTATTGTAGCTGTTGGTAACTTCTAGTAGTAGTTTGCTTGATGATCTAAGAGGCCTTTTGGCTGAGTGATGTTGTACTAGGGTTTTGAGGGCAGGACACTTATTGGGGAGGTAATAGAATGACAGAGGCAGAGCTGATTGTAGGTTAGGAGGTTGGGCAGTTGAAGCCAGTGGAGCTGTCTCAAAACAGTACAGTGATGAGTTCTATGTGAGCAATTTGCAGCAAAGCGGGCAATTCTGTTATAGCAGGCTTCCATTTTGCTTAGTTCAGTTTTGTTGAGATTAGTCAGAATGGGAGATGCATAGAGTAGGGTGGATAGAAGTTGGGAGCGAGCAATGGCTGATCTTCTGTTGTTGGTAAGAAATGGTTTGATATGGTAGAGTGATCCTAGTATGGCATGTACTTTTTTAATAGTTAAGTTGAAATGACTATCACATTTTAGGTGGGAGTCTATGGTTATTCCCAATAGCTTAGTCTGTGCCACTGGAGCGATTGGAGTAGCAGTTGTGGAGTAGATAGTGAATTGACTATCAGTGTTTTTGTTAGAACTGGTTATAATCATAAGCTGAGTTTTCTTTATTTTGAGGATAAGTTGGGCTTTGGTAAGGTAGTTTTCAACGTCAGAGAATGTTAGTTGAGTTGTTTGCAGGAGGGTGAGAATGTTTTGTGCAGCACAGATTAAGGTAGTATCATCTGCATACTGAATTATAGATGCATGCTGTGTGGAGGTATGGAGGTCATATGTGAAAATTGTGAATAGTAGTGATCCTAAGATAGAACCCTGTGGGACTCCTATAGTTATGTGCAGCTGAGGAGAGAGAGAGAGAATTTTCCCATTTCACAGCTTGGTACCTGTCAGTTAAGAAGCTTTGGAACCAGGTAAGAGTGGAATTTGTTAGGTGATATTGGTTTAGTTTGTTTAGCAGGATTTGGTACAAGATTGTGTCAAATGCTTTGGACATATCCAAAAAAAGTGTTGACACCTGCAGGCCTTCATTTTTGAGACGGTTTACTGCGTCTGTGAAGCAGAGGAGGGCTGTAGTGGTACTATGGGCAGGTCTGAAACCATGTTGAGTAGGTGACAGGATGTTGCTGTCTAGGAGATATTTTATCACCTGGGTATGGATGCATTTTTCTAGGATTTTGGTCAGGGGGGAGAGTAAAGCAATGGGTCTGTAGTTATTAAGTTCAGTGGAGGTCCTGCCTTTATGTATGGGTGTAACATAGGACATTTTCCAGAGTTATGTTTCTGGTAAACCTGAATGGCACCTTTATTCCCTATAAGGAGCAAGGAGCATTTAAGTGACATTCAGGCGTACCTTTACATGCAACAGGAAGTGTTTGGTATACCGGCTGGACAACGGGCTTCCATGGAAGGGGTTCCCGAATGTTAAGAATACTGCAGCGTGAAGGCAAGGATATCTACCATTATGGTAAGACTTTACACAACTGTACCTTTTCATTGTAACTGTAGACTTTACTGATACATATACCTCTTAAAATGCTCATCTTAGCATCGTTTTTAAGGTGCTCTCTTCCCTTCACTCCCTTCTAGATCTTTGCTTTCTTTTGTCCCATTTCTTGCTTAACCATCACTGACTGCTTTAAATTATTATAGCATTTTGCTCTAATCTCACTTAACACTTTGACCAGGTCTTCTGAGAAATTAGGCTTTAACTCATCAGTGAAATCTGAACATATTTTGTACTACTGGAGTATTAAACCAAAGAAATTATATAAGAGTTACAGACAAGTCTTTTTTGAATTGAGTATTTTATTTATTTATTTATTATTGATTGGTTTATTTATTATTTATTTATTTTTTTGTAACATTGACATTGTGCATGGCTATGTTGCAGTTCATATTATTGTGTTCTACAGATGCATTATTGTGACAGAATACCTCTCTTTAGAGTTCCCTCTAATTGATGCTACCAGGAGCTGTTTTGTTTCTTGTTCTCTCTGCAACAATAGCTAGACAATTTAGCTTTTACTTTGCTGCCATCTTGTGGTATTTGTGTAACATATCATGATTTGAAAACTACAGTTCCTGACTGAGCAGATAAATGGCACTTTCCTATTTAGGGTATTTGTGCATTTACTGAAACAGCTGAATATTGCTCTGCATAAAACAGTGTAGTAAGTGGTGATGCACAAGAATAAGGTGATTCGGTGGAACAGTTTACGTGGTCAAGTTATGGTAAAAAATACTACAGTTTGTAGCTATGCAAACAACTGCATAATGATACAGAAATGAGGCTCCCAATACGAATGAGGGACAATGAACATGCAAATAGTGCCATCAGACATGGTGAAAAGAATCAGAAATGTATAAAACAGGTATACTGTTGTGCGACATTCCTCTATTCTAAATGCAATAATTGATGTTGTACAGGGTCCTAGACTGTTTGTGATAGCTGCAGCTATATCATATCAGTACATGATAGTGACCACTCTTATAAATTGTGCATATGACATGTCATGCCATGGCTCTCCATGCTACACTAGATGGTATAACCAGCATCTTGCCTAACCTACAACAAGCTGGCTAACCAGAAGATTGTGAACCACTCCACCATACTGGAGCTTGTCGAACTGAATCGCTCATGTTTACCATCAAGAGGGCTGCATCCCAATGAATATTAAGGTATGTGTGGCTTTAATCTTCCTAGCCAGAGGCACCTTTCAACAGACTACAGGGGACATGCTAGGAATTTCTCAGGAATCAGTCTCACAAATTCTACACCAATTCCTGGACATGCTGCACCATGTGAAGGACATGTATGGTTCATGAGAGCTATAGAGGAGAGATCCACCACAACATGGGTGTACTACACTATTATCTACTGACCTAAGCCCCTGGGAACTATTGATTTTACACATTTTGCCGTAAAAGTCTCACGTAGTCCAGAGGAAGCCAAATACATCAACAGGAATGGCTTCTGCTCTGTCAGCTGTTGGGTAGTTTGCAATACCCAGGGTATCATCTATAATATTTTCATGAGCTACCCATGTAGTTCCCTGGCTGACACAGCTGACCTATATGACCATTTCATGTGTAGTAACTTCCCATTGGGTCATCAACTTAGTAAGTACACATGTAGGCTGGTACAGAGGCCAGTATGTACATTTACCATGCAATCAGAAAGTATACCACATATAATAGTGTCACTGTTGTATGTTGCAGGGCATGCCAGATGTGCACTGAAACCATGAGTGAAGACCTCTGTCCATAACTCCACAAACCATGGTAGAAATGGCATATAATACTTTGATTCAGACACTGAACATGGTGGAACCTGTTTTTGGTCAACTTAAAGCATACTTAGACTGTTTTGATACCTCTAGTGGGGTACTGCAGTATCCTGAGACCTACATCCAGCTACTTGTGTGCATCATCTTGCATTACATGGTTCTACATAAACAACTACAGCATCAGAGAAACATCCCAACTGGTCCCATCTTTTCTGTTGGAACAATGGAGGAGGAGCAGGACAGCCATTCTCAGGAGGAATTGGCAGGAACAGGACACCTTGTGGAGCGGAACTGGGCATGATACAGTGATAACTGGAAATGTAGTGGTGTTGGTTCACAGTTATGGGCCATGGAACAGGCAACATAGAACAGAATAACTCTTGCTTTTACATACTCAGACTGTGGACTGTAGTGCACTGATTGGCCATGCTGTGCATCAGACATTACCCTATGCATCCAGGTCAGGGGGTAGGCATGGCATCATCATTTGCCCATATGAGGCATGCACATGGCATGTGGATGTAGTAGTCCCACAGTCTGGTGGGCAGGTTGTGGGGAGTCAGAGATTGCATCTCTCAGTGACAGGGTGGAGCTGTTATGTTGCAAGCATTAGTGAGGTGTACTGTGGTGATGTAAGGTCTCAAGACTTGATGTGATCCACAGTCGGGGCAATGTAGAATTCCAAAAGCATGGGTGTTCATAATGACAGGGTGCCCTATGTTGAGAACCAATGATATCCACCATCTATGATCTGAATGATGGCCATAAGCAAATATGGTACTCTAGGTGCACCTGTGGGATACTGATGGTGTAGAACTACAGAAGTAACAGCATGCAGATGAGTGAGGTATCTCAGGGGTGGAGCCTGAGGAACATTGGTCACCACATATTTGAGACTGGGCACAGCCATATGTTGTGGTATCTGTGTCCAGAGATGACAGTGGTGCTGTGTCAGGAGCAGACTGTGCCATCTATGTATGTCCAGATCCTCATCTTAATCCTTCACTGCCATAGACAGCTAGGCCTGCAGAGGCAGACTAGAGGACAGGTTTATCATATGCATCACAGACACACCAATGGATACACTGACAGCTGCCGTAGGTCTGAGCAGCACCATATTGTCCCTGCTACTGTAGTCCATGTCACTGTGCAACATGCTGGATGGCATCATGCAGGCTATGTGGGTATTACATGTCATCCTGCAGTTCATGCAGCATACTCATCATCTCTACAATGATGTCAGTATCACATGTCTGCCCTTGGACCACTGAACTGCATATGTTGCAATCAGATCACTATCTGATATGGAGTCATGGCAGCATTGCAGACCACCAGACCACTCCCCTGTTGTGTGTACATACATGTCAGAGGCACTACTGCTCACAGTTGCCATCTAGGCTGGGACCCCTGTGTAGCCTGGGGGTTGGCTCATAGTTAGACAATGTCTTCCAAATGTTGATGAGATTAGCACTTTGGTTTTTCCTTCCACCAGTTCCTCATATCTGGGGGATGTATGTGAGCCCCCCCCCCCAAAGTTAGTGTTGTTGACAATGTCACTGTATCATCAGACTGTGCCATGTACACATTGTCATCATTGTCAACCAAAGATGAGATACTGACATCAGGCATGTGATACCTCATTGTGCTGTTCCCTCCATCAGTAGAACATCTGAAAATGAAAAAATAATATACCTGTGGCAACACTGAAAAAATTCTTAAGCTCACCCCTTCTCTTTGCCAGGCATACTGGTAGATAACACAGTCTGTAAGTACTATAAGGACAAATACATACCATGTTGTGAAGGGTATTGCAGTTGCAGTTGCAGACAGGAGGTATCTGGAGGAAAGATATGCTGACGCCTATTGCTGAAAAAAGTTTTGGCTCATATGCAGTACACTGTACATTATGGCAGCATAAAACCAGTAGTAATCTGGTGCATCCCCTTCTCAAGTAGCCATCACAAGCACAACTTCCACATCCAGACTACCACCAGGTATAAACATTTGTTCCCCATTCCAGACAGGGATACCAGAAACTCCGCCACCTCTGTGAGTTGCTTCTGTGTTGTTGGTTCACCTTCTGTGTTGTACTTATAAACAATGACATTGATAATCTCCAAACTCTGAACCCCACCCAGTTCAGGTTTGTAAAAGGCAGATCATGTCTCCTAAACCTGATAGACTTCTTTGAAGCGGTCACCAAAGCCGTCGATGAGGGTAAGGTGGTTCAGACAGCCTATCTAGATCTCACCAAGGCTTTCAACACCATCCCCCACTCTGGAATTACAGATATAATCACTAAACTAAGTATAAATCCCTATGTCACAAGATGGGTTGGCAACTGGCTCACTGACAGAACCCACACTGTGAAAGTAGCAGACTCCAAATCCGACTTCAGACCCTGACAAGTGGAGTACCACAGGGTTCAGTCCTGGGTCCTCTCCTGTTTGGTATCTACTTCTCTGAAGTACAGGCTAACACAGAAGGTCTTTGGCTATCGAAGTTCGCAGATGACTGCAAACTAGGAGCCATAATCGAAACTCCTAATGATGTGGACATCCTACAAAAGGGCCTCACTGAGACAGATGCCTGGTGTCAAAGCCATGGCCTCAAGTTCAATGCCAAAAAGTGTGTTGTCATCCCTTTTGGTAAAAACTCTGTACCCATGATCTACCACAAAGGTGGTAGTCTACTTAACACCGAAAGTGTGATAAGAGACCTTGAGACACAGGTAGACAGTAGTCTCTACTTTGATAATCAAATCACCACAGTAGTCAGAAAATCCTTCTATGTGGCACACCTCATCACAAAAGGTTTCTCATCCAGAAAAAAAGAGGTCACTGTTCCCCCCTACTCGTCACTCATTAGACCCATTATAGAATACAGCGCCCCTTTTGGTATGTACCTCACAAGACATCTATAACAACTGGAAAGGCCGCAGAAATACCTCACAAAGGGGATTACTGGCCTCAAACAGACGCCCTATGCAGACCGTCTCAAAAAACTCCAGCTTTACTCCATCGCATATCGCCTACACAGAGGTGATTTCTGCCTAACATACAAAGCTGTGGTCAAACCCAGAACTGTTGGACATGCTTCACTTAAAGAAATCCCTTTGAGCTACACGCTCTAAACCTTGTCACCACAATAAACAGAACATGCTGGAGAGATAGATTCCTGTCCCAGAGACTTCCCATACTCTGGAACAAACTACCTATCTATATCAAACAAAGCTCTTCATTAGCACTCTTCAAGAACAATCTTGATGATTGGATGGGAGAGTCACCCCGGGCATCACTTCTGTGGCTCTGCTCGACAGGGGCACAGGAAAATAATTTTCTTGGGTGGCGAAAGCCAGGGTACCTATTTGGCTAGGCGACCCTAGGGCCAATAGTCTAGTACCTACCTATGAACCTATGAATATGACCTTGGCAATGTTCCTTACCTTATTACTAGCATGCAATATCATACTTGTTATTGTTCGCTGAACAAGAAGTAGTTTTCTACTATGGCCACCCACAAAATTAATATACTATTGCTTGCCATACCTGCTCCCAAAATACCTTGTCCACATTACATTTGGCCAGAATGAATATGCTATGTGTGCAGGGGGAAAGTAACATATTAGGCTTCTGGATGATGAACTTTTCCAGTTGTTGTTTCTGTTGTGCCCCATGACAAGACATGTACACCTATGGGTTACATAGAAAGGTCAGAGTGTGTGTGTGTGTGTGTGTGTGTGTGTGTGTGTGTGTGTGTGTGTGTGTGTGTGTGTGTGTGTGTGTGTGTGTGTGTGTGTGTCTTGCTTGACTGTGTGTGGATATCTGTTTGATTGTATGCTAGCCCACTAATCCCATGTGGTGGACACTTACCTCTTCACTGTTGTGCAATGACACTTATCTCCCTTCACATACAAACCACAGTTATGGTCATGTTATCATGAAATACCTTCCAACATCAGCATATTAAACCCCTGTACTTCACTGCTCTCCTCCCCCACACTGTTTGCTGCTATGCTTCTTCCTAGGTACAGGTGCCATCATTTCCTTTGTGGAGAATCTGGCCATAGGTTCATGCTGCTACCCCCATATTCCCCCCAACCACAGCTGGGTATGACAGTGTAATGCCTCCATGGTTTGTTCTTACACCCACTTATACTACTTTCTCTATGTCCCTGTTTCTGTCCTCCACATAAATGCTCAGTATAGTGCAGGATAAACTACCAGGTGTCTTCTCTAAAAATGCCAGTTTAAAAGTCCAGTGTCCTAATGTTAACTCCTGATTCTGCAGTTGCTCAAATTAGCATGGTTTCTCACAATATTGCAGCCCTTTAGTATGTCCAATTAGTTCAAACTTTGTTATGCTAGTGACGGAATTCATCACAAATGTCTTTCAACTGCTACGTTACCACACTGAGTTAGCCACAATAAGTGGCACCCGCCTGCTCATCTCTGCCCGTCCTGGGTCTGAAAACACTAGTGCTCACTATACTGGTGCACTTTATCTGTGAAGCTTGTGACATCTTGCTGCTGTACTGTTCTACATGTCTCATGATGTCCTAATGTGAATCAATGATCAAGGAGATACCATTCGGCAACTTCAGTTGACTTAACTGGGGGAACATAGTAGCTTCAGACACTTTGAACAATGTGTTGTTAAAGGGTGAGTAGTGTCTTTTTGATCCTCTTCTACATGAACTTTCAGGAGCACCAAGTGAACCCTTATGATGAGCTTGCCAGGATAATGAGTGATACTGTTGGCATTATCCATTCTGGTGAGCAGTGCAGACATTGGTATAGAAATCTGAGGTGACATCATCCCGACCTACTTAGCCAGGGAGAAGCAAAGGTCAGAGAGAAAGAGTGAGATTTACTGTAATCATTTTCTCTTTTCTTTCCATGGGGCTACTAGTTGCAAAGTTCTCCCTAATTTGTCTTACAACAGTGGACAAGCTGCAAGGTAACATGGTGGGATGTTGCAGGAGTAAAGGGCACCTCTTCCTAGAGCAGAATGCATATGTCATGTGAACTGCTACATTGTACAGCTTTCCTACTATGTGTAGTATTTGTGTATGTTAATATGTTCTCTATTTGTTTTCTCTTCTTTCTGCAGGTCTAGTAGTAGTAGTAGTGATGACAGAAGAATAGTAGGAGTGGTCATATCAGGCTGTTCCAGCTGATGCCTCGGGAACTGGGTTGCCAGTGGTAACCCAGCCTGCTTATCAGGAGGGGTAGTAGAGTTCATCCTGATGAAAACAACCTGAAGGGTTTGGTTGTGATCTCTGGGTGCACTGCTCAGGCTGGGAGTGGAGGCTTATCTTCTTATAGTCACTCAGACTGGTACCCTAGGGTCTCTTTGTGACATACATTTAGTCACACAACCAGCAGGCTATGACCACTATGCCACAACAAAAACCTTCCCAGAATGAAGGTGCTGTAGTAAAAAAATCAACAAACTTCAACAAAATGACTGGCACCAACGCAGAGCAGCAAAGTATTTAATAAGAACAGTAAATAAGGTAGCAAAGCTTTCAGGTATCCAGTACCCTTCTTCAGTGCTTAATTAAGCTTAATTAAATATTTTGCTGCTCTACGTTGGTGCCAGTCGTTTTGTTGAAGTATGACCACTATGCCACCAGAGTTACAGACTGCACATGTCAGTCACTGAGGTGACTGATGTCTGTGTGGGTTAGCTGTTAAGCACGTGTGTGTAATCCTTCATGTATCGTGCCCTATCCCTCATCTGTGTTTTCCCCATGACTTATGTGTAATTCCTCGTACATTGTTTGTCATTCTGTCTTCCCCAACACAAAGTGTCCATCCTCTGTGTCCATCGATTATTGCCTCACTTTTTGTGTCAGCTCCACATGTCTGTGCCTGTATTTTGTGTTTGTCTTCTCCTGTGACATTTCCTTCTCCCTTCATCTCTCCTACAACCATCCCACACTAGATTCCTCAGCTACATTTACTTTTCTTATATGTAAAGTGGGAGTGTTTCCACAAAGAATGTAATTTTTCTCCTGACTAGTCATTCCTTATAGTTAATCTTGTGTTTTTCCCCTGCTTGCTTTGCCCCTTTTCCTGACTTTGGAGTCTCCTCCTTTCATCCCCACTTATGTGATGAACTGGGCTGTCATTTTGCTGTGCTGGTCCACACTGGGCTGTCTACCACTGTGCATGAAGCAGCAACTGGGCACTTTTCTGCATGTGTGAACATAACCTCAAGCAATCACAGGCACACTTGCCAACCAACCTTTCCTGTGAAGTCAACCTCCACTCATGCAGTTTGCCAATACAGATCATTCACTGATCCTATTTAATGCCCCTTGTCTCCAAATGCAGCTTAACCGATTTACTATGCTCTCCTTTTCTTAGACTACTGATACTATACAAGTCCTAATACATATCTAAGCAGATACAGCCAACACTGTACTGTGAGATGCTTGATTTTTACAGCTGCACAGCTGCAAAGTGGTTGTCTATGAATCTCAGCCTATGTCTTGCTGAACTGGTTAAATGCACCTGTTTGATCATAAAGGCCCAAAAGCAATGACAATTGTTAAACTGCTACTCTAATTCACTTAAAAATAATAGAATAACAGGTTTTGCACAATCATACATTTGCTAAGCAGCAATACATGTTTTTGACTGTTGTCTCTGCTGTGGAACAATGAAACTCTTTTCCAAATACTTAGCTTTTGGATAAATATTTATTTGAAGAACAGGGCTGAGTTACTCATACTACAACACTGCATAAACAAACGGGTAACTACTCACATTTTGAGTCAGTTAAATGCTGTTATTACATATAGTTTAATGGCAATCTGAAAATAAAATACAGTGGATACTTTAGGTTTCACCGTCTATTTGAAGTGGCAGCCTTCTGCCATACATGAACCTTAGGAAGAACATAAGAGAAGGTCTAGCAATTATTTAAGGAGTACAAGTTTGACTACTTCATAAAATCCAGTTTATTTTAGCAAGATTGCTTTGGAGAAGGTTAAAGACACCTTTAGTTAGCAGCAAGGTATTTTAAGTAAAAAGAAAAAAGGTGATATGGCTTGACTCAAGTATTTAAATGTGGAAAATTACTTTCTGAAGTCTAGGGTGAACTATATAAAAGAAGTACACTGCACTGTGGGAAAATGACAAAATTTGTGAAAAAATGACATTCATTTGGAAATCCCCAGGGTGGCCATTTTGAGGGGAAAAAGTAAAAATATAATACAAAGCACAGTGATTCTGAAGCATTGGTATATCACAAAACATTGAAATATGACAGAAAGATATTTTTGGAGTCTCAAGGTAGAGATTTCCTTTAATGAGTAACTTGTAATTTGGGATAGAAACTTCAATGTGCACATACATTTCAACTGTCCCTGATTTTGGAAAATGTCTAATTTTGTCTTAAAATTTTGTCCTGTCCCTTGTATTTTTTTTCTAGAAACATATAGAGGATTACAGTTAGTCAAAAGCATTTATTGCTGCTTAGCAAATGTATGATTGTGCAAAACCTGTTATTCTGTTATTTTTAAGTGAATTAGAGTAGCAGTTTAACAATTGTCATTGCTTTTGGGACTTTGAGTCCACATTATTTTTGACTTTGTTCACAACTGTTGAACAAAGAAGCTGAGAAGTACAAATGTGTCCAAAACAGGATTGAATGTGATATGCCCAAAAGAAGATAGAAAGTGACCTAGTTTTGTGAGATACAGCAATGATGTTTGATAGGACTGGTGGGGCAATATACTTCCAGGCCTTATTAATGATTACTTAAAGTCTATTAGTGTTAAAATATGCCTGAGTACATGGGAATAATTACATTTGTACCAGTGGTAGAGAAAAAACAATGAATCCAAGAGCCAGCAGGAAGAAAAACAAATCCAAATGAGACAACCACTTTATTCGAGTTGTGTGCTTTCCTCTCCACTAAAGAGACTTCATCAGAACAATGGGCACACAACACCCAGCCTTTTAAATACCCTCCCCAATTAATCAATCAGAATTTTAATAAGAATCGATTAAAAGCAAAAAAATACATTGGTAATAAAAACCCCTTCAACACTGTTACAATGAATTACCATAACCAAGTTTCATGTACAGACTTAAAATTCCTTGTTAAAAATAACAATAAAACAATCTTAAAACTGTATAAAAAATATATAAAAACATTAAATTCTGCACAGTAACAAATTAGTTCAGTTAGCCTAAAATGTGGTCCATTTTCAAAATACTGGATATACTTATCATTTCATTGATGCCTGGATACTGAGAGGCATTAAACTACAATTGTCACCTCAGTTCCAGTACATCCAAATGAACATCCAGTATACATCCCTGCTCATCTCTGATGAATTGTTGAACTACCAAAAATTTTATTTGATGGCCCTGATGTTCTTGTACATGTCTGTACAGGGCACTGGTGATTTCTACAATGCCTAATGTCACCAAGGTGTTCACCTATCCTAACTTTGAATTTCCTAGATGTTTTACCTATATAAAATATAGGACAATTGTTACATTTAGCCACGTAAATGATGTTACAGCTGTTACAATTGTAGTGCCCATGGATGTTAATAATCGTCACATTATCTCTGAACTTTTCCTTTGTCGCAAGTATAAAGGAACAATATACATAAACATTACACCTGTAATTCCCAATTTTTCTATTAATTTTTCCATCCTTTTTCCTTCCTTCCAATATGTTCTTTAGGGATCTGTCCTTTCTAAACACAAACCTAGGGGTCTTCCCAACCCTGTGTGCAATATTACCATCAAACTGCAAAATCTCCCAGTTTGCTTTAATAACCTCAATGATGGTGCTAGCCACCCCATTGTAGGTTATGATCAGGGTTGAACTAGAGTTAACTACGTTATCTACCCTTCTATTAGGTCCCAAAAATACATTGCCTATAAGGGGCCTGTATATACCTTGCTCATGTTTGTTAAACACTTCAACCCTGACCTGATTTAAAAGACTCTCAGGGTACCCTCTCAGGTTTTCATCAAATATTCTAGTAGAACTGAAGTGTTATTTTGATGTCTGTTTTCAAAACCAATGTGGTATTTTTTATAAACATTATATAGCTGTTTTGTTGTTTATAGTTAAAGGAACAAAATTAAAATCTAGAAAGTTTTTTGACTGTTTACAAGTGAATAGTTTTGGTTTATCTTTTACTCTTGAGTTTCAGTTTGTACAAATTAATTATTTAGATGTGTGCCTTTATGACCAGGATAGTAGCACACATTCCACATTATATGGAGAGTTTACATCTGCAAATACATTTTTACATGTTATGAGTGCTCATCCCCCAATCTGGTATATTCCCTTCCTTATGGGGTATTTTTTAGAGCAGGGATGTTACACTTGAATGATCAAGATTTTCAATGTGTAGTCTGTGATATAATGTGGAGATTAGGAACAATGGATCAGAGATGACTGCAGGATTCAAAGATGGCCGCCATTCTGTAGACACTGCATATCTACAGCTCTGCAGATACCCGGAACAAAAATTAACCCTGAGGATATACTGCAAGTTTTTCTACACTAATTGTTGGCTAAAATTAATCTACTACAACTAATTAACATTTGAGAGGTGAAGGAACCGGAGGAAAATAAACAAATTAACAGGATTGGATCTGATTGACTGACTGACTCTGAACAGAGTAGTAAACAAAGGAACTGTCTGAGTACTAACCTTGGATATTTATCATTCAACTATACTAAAGATCTGCTTTGCTTCACAATGTCAAAAGAAGATAAAAGTATGGAAACAACAACAACAAAAACTAAATTATCAGAACTTCAGTCGCCAGAAAAAGATTTAACAACAAAAAGGCAGAAGATTACAAAACAACAGGAACTTTCAAAAGCTGGAATGAAAAATAAACCGGATCAAATGGCTAATATGGAAGATATTAAAACTGCTTTGTTACTTATCCAAGAAGCTTTAAAAGAATTATCAAATCAGGTACATTCTTTTGGTGCCACATGCACTCAACTTCCCAAAAGAATAGATAAATCAGAAGCCAGAATATCTGAAAATGAGGACAGAATAACATTGCTTGCAAAAAAAAAAACAGACATTCATGACCTGGATATTCAGTCTATGCAAAATAAAATCCTGGATTTGGAGGCACGATCCAGAAGGAACAATATAATTATCAGAGGAATTCCAGAAGCTATCCAATATAATGATTTAATTTCTACCATTACACAAATACTTGAAATGTTGTTTAATGACTCTGACATAGCTAAACAAATAGTCATAGAAAGAGCCCATAGAGCTCTCAGGGAAGCACAAGCCTCAAACATACCTAGACCAGTATACGTCAAAATACTTAACTACCAGGACGTAAATAAAATAATTTTAACTGTTAAAAAAAATGGAGGTTATATTATGTGGCAGAATAATAAAGTTTCTATGGCTCAGGATTTACCATTGCAAATAAGGCAAGCTAGACAAGCATTATCTCCATACTGTAAGTTCCTCATTGAAAAGAATATCAAATTTCAAATGAAATATCCTAACATATTGATTTTTACAGTCGAGGGTTCCAAATACTCCATATCTACAAAAAAAGAAGCAAAAGTTACCTTTTTGAAGATTTTTAAGTCCCTTCCAGCTTCGGAATCTTGATCTGGCCATCCAGTCTGTTTGCAGCAACGTGGATCCTGGGATTCCATGCTTACTATATTTTGAGGCTTCAAAATCCTTTGTTTGTTCTTTTTTCTTCTCCAGGCCCCTTGGTAAATGTTTAACTAGTTTATTTTTGCAGCTCCAGCCTGTCCACGAAGATTTCCCGAACTTTTATGGCTCTTACGAACTGAGCTCCTTCGCGAAGTAACAGGAAGTCCTTTGGGTGCTACTGAGGGTCCACTTTCGAGGTGGCACATCCGGAAGTCCGTCCGCTTAATGGTTCCCCCGTCGCGAGCTCGAAAACAGGATTACAAGCTCAGGAAGCAGGAAGATCTCTGTTGAGGAAGTGGAAGCTACTTGGACTGTAAAACGAGCATTCATGGACATTTAAAGTATGTACTATGTTTTACTGTTTTAAAGGGAACTGTGGATTCATTCAGGTATGATTATATTTGAATTAACAATGTACTGCTTCAAAATGTGTCATTTAACTGATTGTTTAGAAGTATTATAACTTTACTATAGTTATGCTTTTTCTTTAGGTATGTTATACTGAAGATTGTAGTGTTAATAACAGGGTAGTATATTTTTAATATTCTTTTTTCTGTATTACTAATGTGTTTTAATACTACAAATGTATAGATAATAAGGGGATTTAGTGTTAGGATAAATACTAGATAAAGAGACCTTGAGACAGTATATTGTGCGTTCTCCAGGAATGTGAAGGTTAGCTTGTTTATGTACTGGCATGTGGTTCTGACTGTTTTGAGAACTGTGTTACTTAGGTATAACTTTACAAATTTAACTATATTATCCAGTAAAGTGAAGTTAGAGCCCTATTTTTTACTCACCTTATTTGCTGACATGATAATTCTAGATAATTTAGGTTACATAAAGAAAGCCAGATTTAATATTATATCTGAATGTTAAACATTTGCTTTCTCCGTAGTTCTTTTTCTCTCTGTTAATTAACAATACATATGGTGAATTAACTTTATTTTAATAATGTTATTGTTTAATAGGTGTAGTGCCACATACTTAACTATTTTAGATTTAAATATGGTTGTTAAATAATTTAATGAGACACAACTAATTAGTATAAGTAACAATGTATGAGAACTATTAGAAAGGTAGGATAGTAAATGTAACTGTAATGAAGACTGTTTACTTGATAGGCTTAACTATATAATATGTACAAGAGCTGTGGCTATTCATCAGTGTTTAGTAGGGAATGTTTGGATTAGGCTTTGTAGAGTTAGATGTAGTTTTTATAGGTTTCTTGCATGGTTTTGATGTTATATTTTGTAAGATTAAGAATAGATGTTTAGTGAAGTTATTTAACTATAAAAGCTTTAACAGTGTAAAAAACCTATGTACGTCCTGGTCCAGGGGAATAGTGGATAGGCACTGGTTAGGGATGGGATGTCAAGATTGCTTCCAGACAAGATATATTGTGTTAGTATATTCAAATTTAATACTGTTTCTCAATTTTAAAATATTTTTAAACGAATTACAGATCTTAGTATGTGGATAATAGACTCATGGAATACTAAAGGGCTCCAGAACATGAAAAAAAGGAAATTATTTTTTCATTTATTTTTCCAATCAAAGGCATATTTTATCTTATTACAAGAAACCCACTTGACCGATGACCAATGGGCTGTCCTTAAAAGTAAGAAATGGATTAGAGAGGTGGTAGCTTCAGAGGGGACAACTAATAGTGCAGGAGTGGCTATTATTATTAAAAATCAGTATCAAGAGAAAATTCTAGATTTTAAAATAGACAAAGAGGGAAGATGGTGTTATGTGATTCTCTCATCTACACTTTATGATAAACTTGTGGCACTTATTAATATATATGCCCCATGTACCAATCAACAACTTTTTATAGCATCACTTTATTTTATCCTGACTCAATTTAATAATTGTTATATAATAATAGGAGGTGATTGGAATACATATCAAGATCCCAAATTAGATAAATCAAGTTCACACAGGTCTTTTAATAATCAAGCAGTGATAGCATTAAAGGAACTTAAAACAGATTTTAAATTATATGACCCATTTAAATACACAAACAATCAAATAAACTCAAATAACTTTAC
Source organism: Protopterus annectens (assembly GCF_019279795.1). Taxonomy (NCBI): domain Eukaryota; kingdom Metazoa; phylum Chordata; order Ceratodontiformes; family Protopteridae; genus Protopterus; species Protopterus annectens. The sequence continues at coordinate 1,033,889,880 of NC_056744.1, forward strand.
ATTTTATTCAAGTTGTCATAAAATGTGGTCTAGGATTGATTTTTCCTAATTTCAGACGTACTTATTACTTTAGATCCTTGTGTATCTATACAAGCTTGACACTTATCGGATCATTCTAGAATCACATTAATTTTTAACAAAGACACTAGAAATAGTAGCCGTCATAGAGGTTATAATTGGTCTCTAAATCCGTATTTATTAAATAAAGAAGACATAACTAAAGAAATTCAAGAGGCCTGCAATCAACTACTAGTTAATCTTTCTAAACATCAGCATCCATCTGATATAGAATGGGCAGTGACCAAAGCACAAATAAGAGGAATTTTTCTTCAAAAGGCTACTTATTATAAGAAAATACAAATTAGAGATATACAAGAATTGGAAACTAAAATTAAGTTACTAGATCAAGATTTAATTGGGAACTATAGTAAACAAACTGAAATGGAGTTATTAAAATGTCAAAAAGATCTTTTTTTACTACAAAATAGTAAATTGTCATTTTATGAACAGAAAATACTGGTAAAATATGCTAATCATATTCAGACCCCATTAAAAACACTAGCTCGTATCATTAATCAATCGAAAATACCTTCTCAAATTTCTGAAATACACTTTAATCATAAAAGATATACCAATACTGAAGACATTATGAATACCTTTGAATTAATATTCTCTCAAATTTATGGCGAACATCAGGAATTACTTATAAATAAGAGTAATAATGATTTTTTGCAGAAGATTACTTTTCCGAAAATTGGTGATGAGTCTCATGAGAGTTTAATTAAACCGATTTCCTCTGAGGAGATAACAGATACAATTAATAATTTGAAGCCACATAAAGCTCCAGGACCGGATAGTTTGACTTTTGAATTTTACAAAACTTTTTGTGATACATTGAGTAAAATACTTCCACAAGTATTTAATTATATAATTAACAATAAAATTAATGATCTGCATTTTAATGCTTTGAAAACAATTCTTATACCAAAAGAGAAGGCAGATCTTCAGAATCCGGATAACTATAGACCCATTTCACTTTTAAATATAGATATGAAAATTATGACATCTATTTTAGCCAATAGACTGAAGAAGGTAATAAACCTAATAATATCTGATGAACAAGCTGGCTTTATAAATGGTAGACAAACTACTGATAATACGTTATCACTTCATACACTCATTTCTTATGCCACTCATAAAAATATTAATGTTTACGCACTCATAATTGATGCCTAAAAAGCTTTCGATAGAGTTAATTTAAAATTCTTGTTTGATATTTTACCATACTTCAATATACCCCAAGACTTCATTTTAACATTAAAAAAGTTATATAATAATCCCTATACAACTTTATATATTAATAAAAATTTCTCAAAAAGAATACAAATTAAGAATGGTACCCGTCAAGGATGTCCGCTATCTCCTATATTATTCAATTTATATTTAGAACCACTATTTTTACATATTAAGCTAAATATTTATCATAATGCTCCAATAATATATGGTACGAAAATATCTATGGCTGCTTTTGCTGATGATCTTAATATTTATTGTATGACGCCTGTTTCAGATACTAAGAAGATATTAAAAGCAGTGGAAGATTTTGCAGAAATATCTAATTACAAAATAAATTTTACAAAAACCAATTTATTTCCCTTAAAGACGTCTACACCCTTTTCGCTTTTACCATTGATAGGTCAGGTAAAATCCGAAGAAAAAATAAAATATTTAGGTATTGCTTTCTCAACAGATAATAGAGACTTTTATGTGAACAATATCAAGCTAATTTGGGATCATATACTGTCTGATTTAAAAAGATGGAACAATCTGAAATTTCCAATAATGGCTAAGACTTCAATTATTAAAATGAATGTTCTCCCTAGAATATTATATATTTTTCGAGCTACTCAAGTCTCAATTTCTAGGAAATTCTTTAAACTTCATACGGAATTAGGCAGATTTATATGGGAACCTAGGAAAACCAGAATATCCTATGATAAACTGATGACTCCGAAAAATAAAGGTGGTTTAGAATTACCGAATTTTGAAGCATATTATTTAATAATAAATGCCAATAGAATTCTAAGAGTGGTTAACTTTGACAAGTCCAGTACTAAATGGTCACCCAAATGGTTGATCTTAAATTACAAATATGCTGTTAAATTGGGTATTAATTTTAAGGCACTACCTTTTTTAAATAAAGATACCTTTAAAATATACGCTTTGGTGGAACATATTAGAATATACATAACATCAATACAAAACCTGTTTAAATCACTAAATCTCTTACAGTATATGATGACTTTCAACCATTTCATAAGAACCCGAATTTGAAAATTGGTAATCAATTGATAGATCTTAAAAAATTCCCACTTATAATTGATTTAACCATACTTGATTTATATCCCTTTCTTGGTATCTCAATATACGACATGTTAAGAGAGTTGAACCTTCCTAACTCTTATTTAATTATAATGAGACAATTAAAGGATCTTTCAATAACTTATTTTAGTAATTTTAAAATTAAAGAGGAAGACTTAACCATTTGTTCAAACTTATGGCAAACTCTTATGCAGGACTTCAAATATATAACGGCTTCATATAATTTGATAAAAGATGTGAAATATAATAACCAAATACTCTTATCTAAATATTGGAAGGATAAATTATTACCGATTGATGAAAATAAAATATTGAAAGCATTTAATCTAACCTTAAGATCAGTATCTCTTCAAAAGCTATTATTTACTCAGCTGATGATATTTAATAATGCTTACTACACTCGCCTTAGCTTACATAAATTCAACTCGAAAAATTCACTTAAATGCCCATATTGTATTGATCAAACCGCTGACCTTTTACACATGTTCTGGAGCTGTAAATGTATATTCAAACTTTGGAATTCTCTAAAAATTCAATTACAAAAAATGGGTTATCAATAGTCCACACTTTCTTGGGAGTTTATGATTCTTCATATTCCTCCGAATGATTTGAACAGATCCCAAATGATCATACTTATAAATATTTTCTTGTTAATGAAGCTTTATATAGCTACAAATTGGCTGAATCCATCCTTGACTTCATGGGAAAACTTTAAAAGTGTAGCGATAAAACATATTTTAGCACATAAATTACTAATTAAAGACCATAAGAAAAATATAAATAATACAAAAATATGGGAGCAAATTTTTAACATTGTGTTAGCTTAATGTTCTAATCCACTTTTCCCCGGAAAGTACTTATTTAATATGGAGATTAGTATAGATAAACCTTATATCTTAATCTATAATGATCTTATGTAACTGTTGGAAGCATTCATGTATATAATGTACATATGTTGTAGTGTTGTATTAACAATTGGAAAAGAATAAAGATTTATTATTGAAAAAAAAAAAGGAACAATGGATCAATGTGACTTACAATTGTTTTCCTCATTGCAGAAAATTAAAGATAATAAGAACAATTATAGATTGAGAATGGGACTTTCTGTGAAATCAAGGGAATTAATAAATGAGGAAGAAGTTTATTTTGGATGCATTATTCATTCTTTGTTGTGGTGGCACCCATTTTAAAAAAAACTATTGATATATACTAATGTCAGAAGAATGTTTGTAGTTTTTAAAGTCAAAAATGTCTTATCAGAATGCACCAAGTATAAGAGATCATTTCTTGCAGTGGGGGGTGGGGGTGGGGGACAAGCGAGTACTAAGTGCAAAGGGTATACAATTTGCACATATTGTTTGGACAGTGATGTAGTTTATATTTATGGTCAACATTTTAGAGCAGTGGACTGCAGAAATTACTATAAAGAGGGGGTGATATATGGGATTAAGTGCCCATGTAAGAAGTTTGATATAAGGCAAACCTTAGCTCAAGTGAGGAAGAGAATTATGGAGCATATTAGGGATATTTGAAATACGTTTTTACAAAGTAACTATTCATTTTAAGGAGCATCACAATCAAGATGTAGATTTATTAAAATGTTTTATTATGTTTACCTGTCAGTACCCTGAATTTTATTTAAAAATATCAGATTTGTTAGTTAAAAACAAGTCTGGAACATTTTTACATTTGATACTTTACTGCCAAAAAGGTATGAATAATGAGTTGGTAAAATATTTATTATGATAATATTATGAATGTTAGTATTTTGTGCTTTAATAGTATTTATTTACACGCACACACACACACACACACACACACACACACATATATATATATATATATATATATATATATATATATACACGTTTGCTTATTTATTTATCTGGAGGAGTGGTTTAAGATCCTTTTAAGTGTAGAATGTCTGTTTAAAAATTGAACAGGAAGATTTATTTGTTTGTTAATTAATTAATATATATATATATATATATATATATATATATATATATATATATATATATATATATATATATATATATAGATCTAGTTCATAAGCATAAAAGTACAGAACGAACTTCAAAAGATCAAGACCAAAATGCTGAAACCTCATACTAACAAAAGCCAAAAACAATGAACTACAGAACATCGAACATTTACACAGCACTACAGTGCAAACAAAAGTATGATGCAAATGTTTTGCAGGAGGGGCAAGCCCCCACTACACCCTTCCATGTGGGGGGGGGGCTGCACCTCCTACACCCCCTGCACATTACATATACCAACACAGAGATCGGACTACAGCTGGAAATGGACAAAACCCCAAACCCAAATGCACTGCAATCTTGCACAATAACTTACCTGCCTGTTTGATATGTTGTTCTGAAGTTCACTGTTTTCAGCTTTCGTTATTATGGAGTTTTGGCATTCCGGTCTTGATCTTTGAAGTTTGTTCTCCTGTACTTTCATGATTATGAGTGTAACGAATATATATATATATATATATATATATATATATATATATATATATATATATATATATATATATATGGTAGTGTTTTTTATGTAATGAGATGGAACTTCAGAAGGCTAAGGGCCAAGGCTCTAATTATTGCATTGGCTGAATGAAATATGTATAAAAAAGTGCCACCAGTGTTTTTTTGAAATTATTTTGTAGTGTATTTGGCACTTTTAAGTGAACAAGTGAAAGGTTGAAAAACAGCTGTAGGACAGTGACTTGCAGCTGTGAATGGTTTATTCATATAGACAAATATGTATATATTTTATCAAAAGACACTGGGGCTGTAATAACAACAACCTGCACCACACGGTATGCATGTGCCCATAGGCTATGCATACCACTGGCATTTAACATTCATTATGGTGGTGGGAGTCACAACTATGATCAATCATTGCCACAGGTGCTTCATCTGTACAAGGTCCGTATCAACTAGTAGAGGCTTCAGCACAACAGGTTGGAACATGTCTGATGTCAGGGGGTCACTAATGCCATATGATAACACCATGCACGTGACACAGTCCAAAGATACAGTGACAGTGGCAGCACTGCTGCCACTGGAGGGTACATTCACATCACCCACAGCTAAGATGATGATGATGGATTCCCATGTGTTTAGTGCTGCAGAACACATCCATGTCAGTCCTACCCAAGCTACAGATGTCACCACCACAAATGATATCAGAAGGGTATCAGAGGACTGTACTACAGGCAAAGGCATGTAGGTGACTGTCATTGTCATGACTGCAGGACATTCCCTGATCTGGGTGTCACTCTTAGCATCAGTCAGTAGTTGTAAAGCTCAGAGATCCAGGATAGATGGCCACTACAACACCATGTCACATGTTGAGCTACCGGATGGCCTGTATTTGGAACTGCTGATGGACACAACACATACAGAATAACATAGAATATATGGACCTGGAGCAGACATGCCTCCTGAGGGCAGTGGTGACCAAGCTGGCAACTGAATGCAAGCAGCCTTCCACTGTGACTATGCTAGGGGATGGATGAGTGGTGTGTGGTCACATGACAGACTTACACAGGTTGCATGTATATGATTCTGGAAACAGCATCACTGCTGACAATGACCAAGACTGCCTACACTCCTGGGTGTGGACACTCCCATGGTTGTTGCTGATGCTATTTCAGCTCTACAAAGAGTGTAACCCATAGGGCAATCCATTTTGGATGCCACAATGCAGTGCCATCATACTCCGTTTTAGCCTTACCAAATACAAACTTACTTGTTGCCATTAGTGGGACTATAGATGCTGACATTCTACTGCCATACCACATGGAATGCCAAAGTGGGGTTCTTTTACATGCCCCCAATATGGCACACTATCCAATGGACAGGATACCTCCAGTCTTGACACTGCACAACCACACTGTACACATAAGTCAGAAATCAGTTCATGGAAGCTCCACATTGTCACTAGATTATTTGATCCCTTACTCACCCCAGCCTCCTAGCCTTGTGTGTGACAACCACATCCACCTCTCATAACCCTTCCACCTATGTTAGTGTTGCTGTCCCCTTTCACTGTACTAATGGGATCAAGCCTGACACCAAAGAAGTGAGTGTGTGCAAGTAAAAAAAAATGTATTCTTTAAGTATCCAATTGTCAAGGGCAGTTGCAAGATATGCACATCAGTAAACAGTATTATTTGATAAGGTGTGTGTGTGTGTGTGTGTGTGTGTGTGTGTGTGTGTGTGTGTGTGTGTTTGTATGTGTGGTAGTATAAGTAAGTTTTTTGTTGCATGTGTACGTGTCTGCATGAACACAATCAAGCACTGTGCTAGCACTACGTCCTGGCATCTTGGACAGTTGTGAGCCATGCAAGGTAGACTAGTCAGCTCAGTATCATCATCCCAACCATGAGAACTACCTCTGCCAGGAGTTGCAGTGCTAGTTCCATGTTCCTGGCTAGAAGCCAGGGTGCTACCCAAATGAGAGTGATGTTTGCTGGATGAGCTCTCATCATGATTATGTCCTGGACCACAAACACATGGCCTATCACGTCTGGGTGTGGACACTGCAATCACTGACAGAACAGTGGAAGTAGTGCCACTATGGGATCAGGATCTTGGACCACCATGCTGGCTAACAACTAGACAATGAGCAGCTCACTAGCCATGTGGATACCGACCCTCCCCTAGCAGACAGTCCATTACAGCACTGCCTAATCCAATGTGTCATTTGTCCTGTCCAAGGAGTCACCCACACAGTCCAGGCAGCCTCGCATGTCAGCATGCACAATGTTTAGTACTCACACAATCTCTTCTGAGGCTTTGGTGGAACATGCCTGTATCTCTGTGATTACCCTACACATATATCATGTGCCATATACTGAGACATCAATATCAGGAGTTGGGTGGACAGCAGGCTTCCACTGAGCACCTCTACCAATCCGCCTGTGAAGCACTTTGTCTTCACAGTGTTCTTAGGAGAATCAACCAGTTCTGTACTGGAGTACCCACACTATGCTGCTCAACTGTGTCCCCATCAGCCTATCCTATGTCTGAGGCCTCTGTGTCATGGGTAAGCATATGCATACTGTGTCTAAAATAGGGGCAAGGGATGCAGAAGGCACACCCTTATTGTCAGCATCGTTATCAGAGGCTACCGATACTCTTAAATCAAGTGGTAGGAGTTCCACAGTACCACTGGCAGGATCACCTATTTTAATAAGAAACCAACACAAGGACAGAAATAGAATACTAACTGATCAAAGTTATGTGAAATGTGTATTAAAAATGATAAGATGCTGATGCAATGAAAAAAATAACGTTCAGGTAGACATACACCTACCATATGTACATTGAAAAGAATAGAAAAGGTGTGCTTACCATGTGCAGGTGGTCATGCAAAATGAGAACCAGATGTGCCTTCATATAACAAAGGAAGATAAAACAGGGATAATAAGCATCACAATGCAAATGACACAAGAAACAGAAAATCCCCTTGAGACGTGTTATACAAATGTGTACTGTCCAGTTCACTCCTCCCTCCTTTTCTCTCTCTCTCGCCCTTAGTGTCTTTTCTATCCCACCCTTATCACTGTCTCTCTTTATATATACATATATATATATATATATATATATATATATATATATATATATATATATATATATATATATATATTATGAGTCACTTTCATATGGCCGGGGTTATCCTTTCATAACTGCACTCTCTTAATATAACAGTCAGACTTCTCCTGGAGTTAATACTGTGTTTTGTAAATTGCTTAACTAGATAGGTAGGAGGTTCAGATCTCACAGTGGTAAACTTGTGTGTGTGGCTTAAATGTCAGGTACATATGGCTTTCTCAAGAAATGAGCTTTATCTACTTCCACTCAGGGAAGAATTTATACTGGGAGAGGACTCATTCATCCCCTTATTCCACTTTTCCCACAAACATTTTCTCTGCACCACACTAATGAGGTCATCCTTTTATAAGTGTACCCTCTCACTGTAAAAGTAATTTTTTCCCTGTGGCCCTTGTGGTTAATTCTTTATTCTGTAGATTGTGCAACTAGATAGGCAGGGGATTCAAATCCAACATCACTTAAATAGTTTGTGTGTACTGTCATGTACAATCAGCTCCATGACAATACAGCTTCTGTAAACTTCCACTTAGGAGATCTATTTTCACCGGGAGAGGGCTGCCATATAGATTTCTATTTCCCAAGCCAATACACATTTTTGGAAAAATGATTATATCATGCCGTCAAAATGGAACTACCTCACAGTTGCAGTATGACTTATCTTGTGGTGCTGGCTGTTGATACTGTGCTATCTAGACTGTGTAACTAAATAGGTGGGTGGTTTAAATCCAGCAATGACTGACTACTGTGTGTGTTTGTCTGTTGTGATGTGTAAATAAGGCTTCTACTGAATATAGAATGTGTACCCGTGTACTGTACTGTGCTCTTTAACCATCCTCCTTCCTTTGTTGAAGAGCATCACCATATTAAACAATGGTGATGTCATCCTTTCAAATGTGCTCTGTCACCACTGTAAACCAGCATCTCCTGTGGTACATGTGATTCAGCCATTGTTCTGTACTTTGTGGTCTTAGGTAGGTAGTAAAAGTCCAGCTATTACTCCTGATTAGTAAATATAAAGGATAATAAATTAGACATTAATACAGTGTGTCAGTATGACTGTGAATGTGCATGTAGGTAACGATGTCACCCAGCTATTTGCTGTGTATATGTATAGCTGGGGATTCCTATTACAAGACTTTTTCCTCATTTTTTTCACACAGAAATGCTTTATTTGATAATGATGATGCTATTTTATGAAATCTGGCTTTCATAAGAGAACTACTATGGTTTTTGCTGTGGCATGATGATATGAGAAAATGTTCTGTATGTTACCTGTGCATGATTGCTATTCTCCTGTCACAGTGACAACTGCATTATGCATCATATGTGTTTGGATATACCTAGCATCAGGCAATGTCATTTAACAAGAAAAAAAACATGCAGCGAAGGTAATAAATGAGTTCTTTACTTTCACCACAAGATCTGGTACCTCGGCCTCTTGCTTTCAAGGATACATACATCAGTGTGAATACTATATTTATACCAGGTTCATTCATTATTCAATTATTTAATCATCCTATTACCCATACATTTCTTAAAATATCCCATTGCCTTAAACCCTTGTAATTAAAGTGACCCATACATATTTCATTAACGTATATTTTTAACTATTCTAATGCAAATATTTAATATTTAATACAAACATATTTAATACAAAATTATTTACTTCGAATACAACTGTGCATATTAATAAATACACAATATAATTCATTCAAATTTATTCTAAATATGAACAGTTTAAACATAATCTACCTCTAAGTTTAACCCTCTGGGTGTTAAAGTCCCATAGCTTAAAATCATTTTGCTTTCAAGCACATTTAATTTCTGCTTAAGCTCACCACTTGAAATGGTCTTGCCAAAATACTAAAGAAAAAAGTGGAATCATCTCCCCCATGTACTTTGCAAAAATGATCTGCCACAGGACTCTTATAGTTTTTATTCAGAATATCTCCCAAGTGTTCTAAAATTCTGACTTTGACAGCTCTTTTTGTTTGGCCTATATACCATTTTGTTCTTTCACATCCACATCCAGTAACATACACTACACCACATGAGCTACTAGTAAACCTTTTCTTACTTATAAATTTGCATCTATTAATTAAACTACCTGAAATATTTCTAATTCTCTGACAAGCCTTACATTTTTCACAAGAAAAAGAGCCCATAGTTCTATTTTCTGATACATGTCAAGGCTTATTTAGCAATTCCTTAAGGTTGGAATATCTCCCATATGAGAATTTTACCAAACCTGGGAATAAATCCCCAGCTGTCTCATCTAAGCATACTAAATGCCATATGTCCAATATCAGCTCTCTCAAAACTGGTGAGAAGGTCGAAAATTTTGAAACGAAATATATATCATGCCCTTGATATGTGGGTTTCAAATTTTGATCCTCCCCGCGGTTGAGTGGCATTTGAAAGATATGCGTGAATGGGTGTGCCTTCATTGAAGGTTGGGCATCAGGCTGGCACCTCAGCACTGTAAAAATCTACTGCCTATCATTAGCGGACCGGAGTTCTGCTGTGGTGACCCCTAACCGGGAAAAGCCGAAAGAAGAACAACATTCCTATTTTTGCCTACTACTGCCCTCTAATTATAACTTGAGATGTTACACCTGTTTATAGGTTCTTCATATCACAATCCAAACTTTCTCTATCATAACCTCTTGCCAGTAAACTATCCCTTGTCTCCAACAAAAATGAAGTCTTATACTTCTCTGAAGTATTTTGAGCAATTTGCTTAAATTCCCCTAAAGGCAAAGAGCTAATCAAATGTGGAGGGTACATACTTGTAGCAAAACACCAGTTTAGCAGTCACCAACCAGGATAAATAAAAACTCCAGCAAGTACACTCCCTGGATTGGATACTAGTCAGTAAGAGCCCCCATTCATATATAACAGGCTGTTTATCAGATAGCCTCAGTGATCACTCCCCAACATTCCTACTCAAAAAATACCTATACCAAGCTAAACCTGTCATCTACCATCAAAACTAAACTTTAACCCACTCACATTCATCTCATCCCTCAAAGAATGTAACTGGCATCCTCTAAAGTACCTCAGTCTTGATGACGCAATTGAATTTTTTAATACTACCTTCCTGACCATCCTTAATTACCATGCCCCCATAAGACTTTCCAGAATCAAAGCACAACCCTCCCCATGGCTACAGAAAACCACTAAGTCAGAAATGAAAAACAGGGATAAAGCCTGGGAGCACTGGCGCAAAACCAAAACCCCCTCAATTAGACAGAAATTCCTAGAATTATGCAATAGAGTCAAAAAGCTAATAAAACAGGACAAATTCCAATACTACCAGTCTGCCCTAGACTCCTCCCAGCACAGCTCTAAACAATTCTGGTCCTCCATAAACTCCATCCTCCACCCAGGTAAAGTCAGTACCCCTCCTCCTAACATCCCTCACTCCTCAGAAAATATTGTTACCTCATTCAACACACACTTCACACAAACCATACTATCACTAGCTAAACAACACAACCCCCTCCCCTCCAACCCACACCTTCAACTAGTAATCTCCCCACTGCCTTCTCTTTTTCTCCTGTACCTACCTCCAACATAAAAAAACTCTTAACTAAACTTAAGCCCACAAAATTAGCAACAGACAACCTCCCAAGTGAATACCTACAAATCGCAGCTGATGCTCTGGCCTACCCAGTATCCATCTTGATTAACCGATCTCTATCAGAAAGTTACGTTCCCACACTGTGGAAAGTATCACATATAATTCCCCTCCACAAAGGTGGACCCTCCACAGAACTAATTAATTACTGCCCCATAGCTATTCTCTCTCCACTCTCCAAAATACTAGAGAGATGCATACACTCTCAGGTCTCAGACTACCTCCTTACTAACAACCTCCTTTCCAATACTCAGCATGGTTTCCGACCAAACCATAGCACCACCACTGCCTTACTCTACTTTACTAACACTATCCTTCAGCATAAAAACAATGGCTATCTCTCCTCTGCTACTTTCCTAGACCTATCTAAAGCATTTGACATGGTCCCACACAAACAACTTATCTCTGTCCTCAATAACCTATCCTTCTCACAATCAGTCACCAACTGGTTTCAGAGTTACCTGTCTGACCGCCAACAATCTGTTGTATGGCAGAATGACATATCTCCCCAACTACCTGTCTCCATAGGGGTTCCCCAAGGCTCCATCCTTGGACCCCTACTCTTCTCTGTTTTCACCAATACTCTAGCCTCTGCCACCAAACATGGCACACTCATACAATACGCAGATGACTCAACCATCATCTGCTCAGCCCAGTCCCTACCCAAACTGCAAAAAGTCACACAGGAAGCCTTTTCCTCTGTTGAAACTTGGTTATCCGATGCCCAATTAATACTCAACCCAAACAAAACTAAACTACTCATCTTCCAACCCACCAAACATACTCAAAACAACTCTCACTTTAACATCACAGCAAAAGACAACACCACTATATACCCAACTGAACACACCAAATTGCTAGAAGTGGAAATAGACAATAAACTAAAATTTGACATTCACATTTCCATGACCATAAAAAAAGTCCACAAAAAACTAGGAGCATTATACAGAAATAAGCAACTTCTTACCAAAACAGCAAAGATTTCAATAGCAAATTCCCACCTTATCTCCACCCTACTTTATGCCTCTCCAATATATACCAACCTAAGGCAATGCGATCTAAACAAGCTAGAGACCTGCTACAACAAAATCGCCAAATTCGCCACAGGGGCATCCTACCATAGTCACCACTGTCTCTCACTTGCTGAACTGGGCTGGCTTGAACTCCCTCACCTCCTTCAATGGTATCAACTCTCACTCGCCCACAAACTAGTAAACCATCCACTAAATGTCCCATCCCTCCAGAATCTACTCCAACCCTATCACACAACCAGACCACTAAGATCCAGCAACAAAAATCACTTGCAGATCACTAAAGCCAATAACTCTGCTGGTGAAGCACTATTCTCTTGCGCCATAGCCAAATTATGGAACTCCCTCCCACCCACAATTACCTTCATACCATTATGCACCCACTTCAAAACTTTACTAAAAGCGCACCTAAAAACATGCTGGCTATGCCCTTGCAACTCCCACTCTAATATCACCCACCCCATCCAACCACTACCTTTCTTTCCACTCCACTAACTACCTTGATTATAGTAAGCTCAGATGCTCATAAGCCTAGTACTTATTATACAGCAGAAACTTCTTATTGTAACATTTGTTAATGTCTGTTATGTACTTCACAGATAAAGATTCTAGTTGTCTACTGATGTACTATGTTCTTCATCTGTAAATATGTTGTAAGTAATTGCTATGTAAATTGTTAATCACTATGTAATCCAATGTAACTACTGTCTGTTTATTTTAACTGTGGAGCTTTTCTCCCCGGACCTCCGCTGAAAATGGACCTACGTCCAGTCGGACACGCCCGGTCAACAAATATAAATAAATAAATAAATAAATAAAAAGAAAGTTGACAGCTATGGGCTTCCTAAATGGCTTATATTGAATAGCATGATATTCATCCACATATAATTCAACATCCAAAAATTGTATGGCAGTGTTACCAAAACACGTTGAAAACTTAATACCATGTGCATGTGAATTTAGTCCCTTAATGAACTGCTCAAACTTAAAGGCTGAACCTTTACACACAAAGAAAAGATCATTGATAACTCTACTGTACAGCACAACTTTTTCTCTCCAAAAAACAGTGTTATATATAAACAGCATTTCAAAATAACCCATATATATCACTGCATAAGTGGGTGCATATGAAGCACCCATTGCTGTACCCTTCTTCTGTAGATAAATCTGATTTTCAAACTTAAAATATTTATGAGTCAAACAAAACTCAAGTAACCTTACAATAAAACTTGTTTTAGGTCCATCACCCATAACATCAAACACTGCCTCCAAACCAAATCTCTTTGTTATAGAAGTGTAAAGTGAATTCACATCAACCGATACCCAGTAGTAATCATTCTTCCATTTAATTGTACTAACCTTTTCACATAGTTCCTGAGTGTTTTTAATATGAGCAGGAACCCTATGTAAATATTCTTTTATCACTGAATTCAAAAAAATTCCTACATTGCACACAAAAGAATGTGTCCCAGAGACTATTGGCATACCTGGAGGGTTGGTAATATTTTTATGTATTTTAGGTGTAACATAAAAATAAGGATCAACTGGATCCTTAATTACCAACTTTGTTACATCTTCCTTAGTCAAAAAAACTAACCTCTCACCTCTCTCAAGTAGGTCCAACAGCTCAACACTATAATTACCCACTGGATTGTCGGTTAAATGCAAATAATCATCCCCACACTCCAATAAATCCAATGCCATTCTTTCATATTGCGCCTTTGACATAACAGTCCAATTCCCACCCTTGTCAGCTTGCCTAAATACAACTTTCTTCAAACACCCTCTAAGTCTAAGTAACTCTAACCACTCTGGTTTAGTCAAATTATATGACTTTTGAATTTTCAAAAACTTAGTATATTCAAGTTCAGTTGTTTTAATCAGAACTTGCTCAAAAATATTAACTGCTGAGGATAATTTTGGTGGAACAAAATTACTACAAGAAGCAAGAGGGGGCAAATTGAACTTACTACAACCTGTACTAAAACTATCACATCTAGACAGATCATTATTTGCTTCATTTTCACATTCCGACCCCTCACCATAATCATATATGGAAACATTCATCAAAAATTCAGTTTCTTCATCAATGCTTTCATCTATTGCATTTGTACTGACAGTACTGTTTTTTTTTTTTTTTTGCTTATTTTGCTTATCAAAATAAACTCTTAAATATAACTTTCTACAGAATTTTTTAATGTCCAACAAGATTTTAGCCAAAGTAGGGAACTTAGTTGGAACAAACTTCGTTCCCCTATTTATCAAACTAACATTTTCAGTGAGCTGTATATCACACAAATTAACAATTTTTAAACTGCTATTATGGACATTAGTTTCAGGTAGTTCAACATTATCGGACAAATTAACAATTTTTAAACCACTATTCAAGTGACCAACATTGGTTTCAGTTAGCTCATTACCATAATTTCTGCTGTCAAAGCCAGAAAAACTGGGCTCAATAAAACTGCCAGTAACATTTGTCAAAAAGTCACCTTTACTTGATTTTTTTCAGTACTTTCTGCCCCTCGGACGATTTTTTTGTCCTTTTCATTGGTTGCCCTGACTGGATACTTCTCCATCCGCCCCCAGGGACAAATTTGAAGAGGTATTTGCTCCTGATGACCCACTGTTTTCAAAACAAACACTCTTCTTGGAAAGCGTTTCAACCGATGACCAAGATGACTCTCTAGAGCTGGACTTCCCGCCTCCCGACCTGTTGTTTCCATGAAGTTGCACTTGCTGTCAAAAAAAAAATGGTTCCATTGCTGAAATCATTCATGTCACAAATCAGCTTTCTTTTTTTACGGATTATCACATCCGACTGGGCTTTATCAAGTTTGACCTTGATCTCACCCATCTTGCTAACAAAAACTCCCTTGACGGAGTCAGTTTTCAGTCTCTGTTGCAGATTAACAATCTGCTCCTGCAACTTACTGCTGGTATGTGCATTTCTCTTGATCAGCACACAAACCCATTCCAATGAACACTGTAGTAATGTTTTCCTCCACTCTTCCTGCAAATCTTCCTCCTCTTCAGTGAAGTCCCAGGCACGAAGCTTGCCAATCTTTAACCCATGAGGACAACCTTTAATTCAACATACTTTTCGAGCAATTTGGTGTAAAAAAAACATGTTGATTTCCTTAGTCATCAGCCATTGCAACTGCTCAAACTGTGCACAACTGTTTGTAGTTTCAGAAATAAATCATGGATCACAACCTGCTAACCTGGCTTCTCTTTCCTTTACCAAGTCAGCAAACAGCAGGCTATCCAAAGGCAATGGGACCTGATTAGCCCCTGATACACCCTCCAACATTATAAAACACTTCAGCTCACAAAAATAAGAAAAAAACATGCATCAAAGGTAATAAATGAATTCTTTACTTTCACCACAAGATCTGGTACCTCGGCCTCTCGCCTTCAAGGATACATACATCAGTGTGAATACTACATTTATACCAGGTTCATTCATTAATTATTCAATTATTTAATCATCCTATTACCCATACATTTCTTAAAATATCCCATTGCCTTAAACCCTTATTATTAAAGTGACCCATACATATTTCATTAACTTATATTTTAAACTATCCTATCTTGTGGTGCTGGCTGTTGATACTGTGCTATCTAGATTGTGTAACTAAATAGGTGGGTGGTTTAAATCCAGCAATGACTGACTACTGTGTGTGTTTGTCTGTTGTGATGTGTAGATAAGACTTCTACTGAATATAGGATGTGTACCTGTATACTGTTACTGTACTCTTTAAACATCTTCCTTCCTTTTTTGAAGAGCATCACCATATTAAACAATGGTGATGTCATCCTTTCAAATGTGCTCTGTCACCACTGTAAACTAGCATCTCCTGTGGTACATGTGATTCAGCCATTGTTCTGTACCTTGTGGTCTTAGGTAGGCAGTTCAAATCCAGCTATTACTCCTGATTAGTAAATATAAAGGATCATAAATTAGAACATTAATACAGTGTGTCAGTATGACTGTGAATGTGCATGTAGGTAACAATGTCACCCAGCTATCTGCTGTGTACATGTATAGCTGGGGATTCCTATTACAATAATTTTTGCTCATTTTTTCACACAGAAATGCTTTATTTGATAATGATGATGCCATTTGATGAAATCTGGTTTTCCTAAGAGAACTATGTTTTTTCCTGTGGCAAGATGAAATGAGAAAATGTTCTGTATGTTACCTGTGCATTCTCCTGTCACAGTGACAACTGCATTATGCATCATATGTGTTTGGATATACCTAGCATCAGGCAATGTCATTTAACAAACAGGCATCTAGCAATAGTCTTTTGAAGAAATTACAAGCGCACATATCCCTTGCATCAATATCAGGATGTCATGGCTTTGAATATCCAAATATCTCACAATTGTAGCACCACTTGACCCATGGTGCGTCCATTCTTCACAATATCATGTAGACTCTTGGTCACATAGTCAGCTATTTAAAACTCACATTGACTGACTGTAAGTATTGTGTCCTTATGCTCTATGTGTACAAGTACCATCCCTTTTATCTCGTACAAATTGTTTGCAACACAATCATATGATGCAATGACTTCACATAGGCAGAGTTTCATAGCTGTGTTAAGACTTCCACTGTGATGCATGTCGTTAGTGGATTTGCATAGCTTGCTGTTCAATCCCAGCAAAGGGCAGCATTATATGAATGTATTAACATTACACAAACAACACTGCATCAGGTTATTATTATTCATTTTAACTTTGGACCAAGAAATATAAACTCATTTTGTAATTTCCTGGCAGTGAAACAGTTGTTCTGAAATGTCACAGTGTGAGTGCTCCTGTGGCACATGCATTCAGTGATGACTTGTATAGCATATCTACACAGATAGATTGTGGTTAAACTGTGGAGCGGTGTGTGTACAAAACAACAGAAACTGCTTCCTTGGCCAAAAAATACTGGTACTGGACTGGTCACAGTTGTGTGGACATTAACATAGTTATCTCTTTGTCATCATTCTGAGAAAACAATAGTATGCGGATTATAACTGAACGCCCTTTCGTACTTCACGTATTTATTTCAGTTATTTGTGACAGGATCCACTGCTATGTCATATGGCAGATGCAGTCAATATACAGCTCTGTCAAGTGTGTAGTATGATAGGCAGGGGGTTGAATCTGGCAGCATCTGTCTGTCTGTCAGACAACTATGCCAGACAGGAGTGGCTTAGGCAAAGAAAGTGTTCATGGCACAGTCAGGGGAGCCACATTTTTAAGGCATCACCTTCCAATGTAGAGGATCCATACCAGTTACAGCAGGAAAGTGCTGTAAGCCCTTCAAGTGCATTTGCCATGACACAAACAGTGTGCCTATTTCTGTGGCATCCAAGATTGATATGCAACTTTCTGATATCTGCCCTGGCATGTGTTTAAATCTGGCAGGATGAAAATGTTGAGTATGTCATTGACTGTGCACAAGCATTACTTAAGTACCAAATAATAATGCTCTGTATTGCATGTCTTCATCCATACATTAATGTATTACTGTAATTCTTATCTTCACACTGTAAAACTTTATAGGACATGAGGGCTTACATTATGGCATGATGTAAGGTCATCATAAAGTGTGATTGGGCCTGTGTTAGGACACTTTCTTATGTGTTTATGTTGTTTACATGCTGTTATGGCAGGGTTTGCAGTAATGTATTGTGAATGTGCCCAGTATAATCATGTATTAGATGTGCTCCATTTATAAACGGAAATCTTCATCTAATGAAATGTCATCAGATCTGTGCTCTCATTTGTTACTTGTGCATTTTGAGTGTTATTACATTACTGCTTAGGATATGCAACACATGCTTGTCTAACGCATGTATCAAGGTAATATAGCCCCTTTCTATGAGTGACAAAATACAACAAATGGCAGATGGATGTCCCTTTCTGATGTGCATGACACAACTGCTGTAGAGCTCATTTCTTCTTGCTTATACATGATGAAGTGATGAATGCAGAAGTACTGTTGGTCAGTGCACATACAATCTTGTATATACATGTCATATTCTGTAACTGCAGTCTGTCAGGCCACAAAGTATCCACTGTCTGTGCTTTTATGACAACTCAGCATATTAACATTAATATCACATTTATTCCCCTGTATTACAGTGTTGCTTTTTGTTGCTCTCATATCCTTTGTTAGCATGTCCATTTTTATTTATATGCATGGATCAAGAACTGTGGGCAGGATTAATTATTATTTATATTTAGAAGATGATTTTTGTTCCATTAACCCTCCCTTCTTAAATCTTTCTGCATTAATTCCATTGTATTCTATGTACATTCTCCCCATTTAACTTCCCCTGTATCTTAATTATTTTAATCAACTTGCTCTTACTTTGCATAAACTATCAGCACTTGCTTGTATAATAGGTTTGCCTACAGGCGAGCTATTTTGTTTACACTGTGTGTTCATGCTTCACTGCACCTTTTCATGGCCACCAACACTCATTTTGCTAATGTGCTTATATCATTTAGGCTTCGCACAAAGCCTACATGATTGTTAATGAATCCCAGGGTATGTATTTGCCAGTGCTGCAATGTTTTGCACCTACTTCTGCCTCACATGGGGGATTGCTGCAGCCAGTTCCACTGATAAGTCCTCATCTGACTGTTCTGCTGCTGCTGCAGCCAGTTCCACTGATAAGTCCTCATCTGACTGTTCTGCTGCTGCTGCAGCCAGTTCCACTGATAAGTCCTCATCTGACTGTTCTGCTGCTGCTCCTGCTTCAGGTTTATACACAAGTCCTACAATGTTCCCATATTGTAACTACTGTTTTATCACCATATTGTGCAACATGGCCCTGATCACAAATTCCTTGCTGCATGTCTGCATAGTATATTGCACTGTACATTCAGATTTTTCCAAGCACCAGAAGTAGGCCTTCAGAATTCTGTACACATGTTCAATATTGTTTCATGTGTGTGACAGTGTGGTGTTAGACACCATCTCCACCTTATTTTGCGGCAGCAGTCGAGGGGTCATCAGTCACAATTCCAATATGCATATGACATAATCTGCAACACACAACAGTGGACATCATTATGAGTGGCCTGCTACCTACATTCCTGGGGCCAAATTACTGAGGACTCTGTGGATGGCAATGTGTGTAGCTATCAACAAGGGGACCCTGCAGAATGCCACCCTGCATGAAATGTTGGTACAGGTCACAGTATGCCAGATGGGGGAAATCATGGAACTGCCTGGATGGTGCACAGGCACACTGTATAGAATTTGCTCTGAAATACTGGATGTCATGTGGAGCAAGTTAGGCCTTCATAGCAGTGTGGGTACAGTAAATGACCCCAGAACCTCAAACAAGAAGCTATGTTGTAGAATACCCATGCGTTGGTGATTCTCTCCTTTAGGGTCTGTGTAAGCCAGCTGTGCTCCCCCACATGCTGTAGCATTCTGTCAAGGAATGACTGGAGAATTTGGAAGGCTGATCCCTTCAAAACCCCTAACATGTCCTCTGTCGGACAGTGAACTGTCACTGTAAAGCACTTGTGTCTACTGGGATAGGCAGTCTGTGCATCCTCTTTGATTCATGTGAGGGTAGAACATAACTACTAACTCCAGTACTGTATCTCTGTCCACATTCTAGCAGTCTAATATAGTTCCATTTGTTACAAGGAAGGAAGGCATTTGCACTTACACTAGTGCGTTCCTTAAATAAAGGTGGATACTTTCCAGATTCCTTGTGGTGCAAAACATTGTTCTTTTTATCTCTTCTGAAGTCATGTTGTAAAGGAGTCAGGATGCCTTATATATTGCTAAAATAAAAAAAGCTGCATATAAATTGTCTTGAGAATAATGTATCTTTTATACAAAAAAAAATATCTACCATTAAGTGATGAGGTTGCACTTAACAGTGATAAAAATTACATCAAAAGCCAAAAAGATTTAGTTTTAAGTGTATATGAAACTGCAGACCCAGAATGGTAGTCACTTCTCATTTTTTCAGTATTTGCATATGTTACTTGTTTTCCACCCACCATGGCCAACCATGTTTCCAATATCTACCTTTTCTTTAGAATATTATAAAGAAGCTATTCATTTTTTATGTGTACCTAAGCATACCTAGTGAGCTAGTGAAGCTCCCTCTCAGTCTTTCTGAAAATGGCTATTAAATATATAACTTTAATCTCAAACTTGCCTTGTATTGGCCTATCAAAAAACATACAAAGTGAATCAATTTGGTTATTCATATTAGGAGAAGATGATGATATGGGGTAATGTGATAAGTTTCTCACTAGCTCTTGCATTAAATTGAGATGGAGGGTATGCAACAGGAGTTTATGTCTGTCTTGAAAATCCACTGCTGTAATGAAGGAGGTGTCTATAGGTAACTATATGCTAAGAACAAAACCCATTTCTTATGTTACACCAACATAAACTGGGGAGAGGTAAACGGAGGGAGGTGGAGTATAGCCCTCTCTAACCAGGAAGGAATAAAGTCTATGAGAAATACCCCAAAGCTGCAGCTTGTGAGCACTGGAGTCTGGGAGTCCAGTAAAGTGGGTGCTCTTTTTAGAAGAGTTCTTTTGAGAAATGTCCTTCTGACAAAAATCAGTCCTGGGCTAAACACCAATCTTGGTGTCTAATAATACCACGGACCAAAACTGAGTAGTAGAAATGCAGATCAAGCTAAACACCAGGATGGTATTTAGTAAAACCTCAGTTGTAAACCTCAGTAGAAATCCAGTGGAGTCAGGCCAAGGCTCAACTGGGTGGGAGCCCACCTTGCTGGAAACACAGAATACAGTCCTAGAAACTCCAGAAGCCCCTCATCTATGAGTTCTTCGTCCTCGAGCCCAGCCAGTCTGGTCCTGATTCTGTCATAGGCTGAGTGTACTTGGTCCAGGTCCACTGATTCATAGAAGGGGGTGTCACTCAGCATAGCCTGAAGCTTGTTGTTGTAGGAGGTGGTGTCTGTGACCAGAATACCACCTCCCTTGCCCGGCCTCATGACCCTTCTGGTGTTATCCTGGCTCAGGTCCTTGAGGGCTGCGTACTCCTCTTTGGTTATACTGCAAATCCTCTTTTTGCACTGTTTGCCTAGAACAGTCCATCATCAACCACCTCCGACTGCCCCAATTCTTTGGGATTCTGAAACCTCATAAGAACTTTCAGGACCCACCATACCGACCAGTCATGGCCAGCGGAGGGTCCATCACTGAGTCCATAGCTCTGTACCTGGACTTTCACCTCAAACTACTGGCAGAAACAATAAATAATTTATCCTGGACTCTAGGAACGTTTTAGACAAGATCAGAACCATCTCCATAGACACTGACTCGATCCTCATCACCATCGATGTTGAGTCACTTTACACGGTTCTTCCCCATGACATCTGCATTATGGCCACAGCAGAAGCATATGAGAAGGACCATGCAGCTCTTCCAGGGGAAATTAACTACTTCCAGTTTAATGGGCAATACTACAGGCAGAGCACAGGAATAGCCATGGGGGAAGCCATGGCCCCTAGCCTTGCCAACATTGAGGAAGTAGGAACAAGACTATGCCTACAATTCACCCTTTTAAGGTGACATGGCCTGTTACTTCAGGTTTATTGATGACATTTTTGGTTTGGAAGGGCAGCCAGAAAGACTTGGATAACTTTCTACAACACATTAACCGGACTACCCCATTCCCCAGGTTTACAGCCAAACAGAGCCATGAGAAGATAGAATTCCTGTATCTGACCATTAGGAAGAAAGGAGATTCCACCACTTTGACCCACGACTTGCACCAAAAGTCAACCAGGGTCAACTTCTTCCTGCATACTTCCAGCATGCATCCTTACAAGTAGATGGTCAGTGTGATCAAGTCACAGGGCCTCAGCATCTCCCGCATGTCCAGAGAAATGGCTGACTTCCTAAGGGACATCCAGGACATGCAGAAGGATTTCCTAGCCAGGGCCTTCTCCAAAAGGCTGATAGACAGGATTCTTGACCCCCATCATCACCCAGTGCCACCAAGGGTCCTACAAGCCTTTCATCAGCACTAGGATCCCAGCTATCCCAGACCAGAGATACCAACATAACTGCATCCTGGATTACTCCACTGACTACTCCCACATCATCAAAATCATCCTGGACAACTGGACCATCATAACCAACAATAGGGGCTTCGTTAACATTTTCCCCACCAGACTGATCTTCACCACCAGGAGGGGTAAAAACACCCGGGACTTTCTGGAACACGCACCACCAGCTAAGATGGACTCCTCAGGCACCTATACATGCAGTGAACCACCCTGCCATTACTGTGGTCACATGCACAGGGAGACAGGCTATTTTTATCCCAACAGCAGAAGGCACTACTACCCCAATATCAGAGGTGACTGCAATCTTGAAGGGGTAGTTTACAGAGCAGCCTGCACCAAGTGCCCCACCTTCTATTTGGGCAAAACAGTGAACACTTTGAGGACCAGGATAGCCAAACACCTTCATTATCTGAGGTACCTCAAATGCTCCAACCAGCTGGCACTGCATGCCATAGAAACACAAGGACACAACAGTTTTAAGTTTCACGTTCTGGAAAATATTCCCAAGGCACCATTCAAAGGAGACTACAATGCCCTCCCTGAAAAAAGAGAACTAGAGTGGAAGATCAGGATACAATCCAGGACTAAATTTTGCAGAGACCTTAATCCCTGTTTTAAACCTGAGAAAACTGCAACACTAAGCTTTTGAGACTTAGACCACATCAGCCTGTTAGGTCTCTCAATTTCAAGGTTGGTCATTATTTTTTTATCTGCTGATATGTGTTTCTGTTTTTAACCAGTATTTTTTATCCAGTATTTTTTAATCCAGTGTTTGCTCTTTGTATTTGTTATTTTTAAATCCATTGTTGGCTCTTTGTTTTTGTTTGTCTATATCCAGTGTTTGCCTTTTATCCAGTGTTTTTTATCCATTGCTCTTTGTTTTTGTTATTTTTATAGTTTTTTGTTTGCATGTTAATACATTTTTTCTGGGTCCTGTGTTTTTGATTTATTGTTTGCAACTAGTCCCTCGTTCTAGCAGTTTCCCTTCTGGACCTTTCCCTAGCATTTATCAATCAGCCTTGGCTGATTGAAACAGGCCTCCCAGCCTCCCAACATATTTTTTGGGCACTGCTTTCCCCACTTTATACTTGGACCTCCTTTGTAATTCTTTGTTGTTATCTCTATGTTTCCACTTGATTAGCATGGTTCTGGACCCTTTGCTCTTATTTCCTACTTTGTAATGATTCTCCTACACCTATTATCTACCTTGGGGGACCACGTGGCCACCCAGGACCTCCGGTGCCATTTGGTGCCCTCGCTCTGGCTCTTTCTCTCTCTCCCTTCTTCCCCCTTGGTTCTCCACCTCTTTCATGACCACACAGCTGACCGCTGGCCTCTCCTCACTACTTTCCCATCTCTCCTGAGCCTTCACCTCCTGTTTCTAAGGCTCTTTTTGATTGCCACAGTCGGCGGCACCTTGCTTATTACTCTTCTCTCCATTTTCTAGGTCTTTTCCCCCTCCCGTTCCACACTGAGAGCCTCCATGCCACAGGTGGACTTTGGCATCTTTTTGCCACATGGTTTCTTTGTTCTTTTCCCCAGCTCACACTCCCACTTGTATCCCCACACAGTCCCCCTTCAACTTGGTAGTGCCTCTGTTAGTCTAAATAGTCAGTACAGGTGATTGTCTGTTGTTTTTTATTTTATTCTTTAGATGTACTTTTTTTTTGTTTAAGATGTTCCTGATAGATGTACCAGTAGTATTCCATAGCCATCATGAAGAAATTTTAGACAAAAAGTGTAGCCTAACCTCCCACACAATTATAAAAATATTTGTAGCAACTTTTAAACTATTTTTTTAACATTTTTTTAAATGTTTGAACACAGTAATTTTATTTAACAGTGTTCTATCTAACTGTGGATAAAGTAATTCTTCCAATGGGAATGTATGGAGGTGATGTCAGCTTTGGTGACCCAATCCCAATAAAGAACACTCCCACTTAGGGTTGGGCCCTACTGACATGACCCCACCTTACTGTAAAAATCTGTAAGCTTTCCACCATTCTGTCTCATTTACTGGAACTGTGCTTTGATGGCAAGTATAAACTTAAAGGACTTCTAGAAAGATTGTATCTTCATTGTCTGCTTCGTTCTGTCTGTTTTCTATTGAGTGTGCTACTGTTTGCTGTTTTTTTTGCTCATATCCAGCAAGGCAGGCTCCCATATCCAGCAAGGCAGGCTCCCACCCAGTTGAGCCTTGGCCTGATTCCTCTGGATTTTTAACTAAGATTTATAACTGAGGTTTAGCCAAATACAGAATACAGTCCTAGGCTAAACACCAAAACGTGTTTCCAGCAAGGTGGGCTCCCACCCTGTTGAGCATTCACCTGACTCCACTGGATTTCTACTGAGGTTTACAGCTGAGGTTTTACTAAATACCATCCTGTTGTTTAGCTCAATCTGTATTTCCACCACTGAATTTTGGTCCATGGTATTATTAGACACCAAGATCAGTGTTTAGCCCAGGACTGATTTTTGTGAGAAGGACATTTCTCAAAAAGACTCTTCTAAGAAGAACACCCATTTTACTGGTCTCCCAGACTCTGGTGTTCACAAGCTGTAGCTTTGGGGCATATGTTGCACCACCATAGAAATGGAAGATAGAGTGGCACTTGGGGGGGGGGGGCTCAAGAACCAAACTTACCTTGCATGTCTGCAATTATGCTCCCATATATGGCCATTCTGTGGCATACAGGAAGGGTTATGGAGATGAAAAAAACACCCAAAATTTGGGTTGTTAAGTCTTCTGAAAATGTTTTTAAGGGGAAACCTCCAAGAAGAGAAGCTGTTTTAACAGCTTATACAAAACACTGAAGAAGCTAATTCTTAAGGCACCCAGAGGTTAGTTGTAAGTTGTAAAGCAACCTAGAACCATTAAAATAGGAAGATGATTAATAATGCAGCACTTGTTGGATAAACAATATGACCAAGTGCAGAGGGAGAAATATCCTGGGATAGAGTTAGCTGGATGCAATCCAGTGGTAAACATTAAAATTAAACTATTGGGCTTTTATATGTGAACATCAGGACTGAGAATTGGAAAGTATGTAAGAAAACATAATTGTGAGAGAGGGTGGTGGAAGACCTTACTGGATAACATCTAAAGCAGCTTATACAGTTGAAAAACATCTTGTTAATATTAAACTGGACTTTAAAACAGTGCAAGTTAAAAGCCCAGGAAACAGACAAAAGCTTTGTCTGCTGCTCAGGTTGAAATTATCTTTGTCTAATTCGTTCATGTTTACCACTGTTTGAAATGTCAGGTGACGTGTCAGTGATGTGCCTTCTTTCTGTCCAAAAATGTGTGTGCAAAATGAGAAAGGTTATCGGTGCGCATGCATAGTTGAGTAGTATAAAGTAAATTGCTGGGATTACCCAAATGTGAATCATGCTTGCTCAGATTACCCAAATGTGAATCGTGGTTCCTGAAACATAACTAACTGTTTGAAGTAGCTGATATTGATGTTTTGTTACTCCCTTCACATTTGAGCAATATAAAAATACTCACGTGCTGGAGAGATGTATTTGTTCTTAGGGTGGTACCAAATGGAGAATGAGCCAGATGTTATGTTGCCTCTCAATGATAGCTCCTTCTCCAATGTGTAGTGAAAAAAAAAATAAGTCAGGAGAGACAATGAGTAAAGTCTACCATGTGGGGTACAAGACGCCCACAACTGCTTTTTTATTTGTGCCATATTTGTATGTAAAATGACAAACACAAGTACATGAAACATGAGGATGTTAGTACTTTTTTAAATATTTAATGGTGCAGTGGTTAGTGTTGTTGCCTCACAGCAAAAGGTTTTGCGGTTTGATTTTCAGCTGGGGTGTTTTCTGTGTGGAGTTTGGATGGCCTCCCTGCATTTCCTCTGAATGCTCTGGTTTTCTCTCACATTCTATAGACAGGCATCTGGAGTGTTTCACTCCAGGCCTCTGCTGAAAATGGGGTCTTCCCAGTCAGACTTTCCTGGTAAACAAATATAAAATAAAAATTATCTTATGTCTCTGTTGCCATGGGGGTGAGAGCTGCTCAAATTGTTCATTCCCTCTGAGGCCATGAGTCAGCCATATGAGTCCATCATCAAGGTAGCCATCAGAGTGCTTTTCCCGACCTTAATTCCCAAATTCCACAGTGGCTGACAAATGTGTAAAATCAGCCATCATAAATGCATAATACTGCACATGCCCAGCTCAGTTTAGAGCATATGCAGCTTTGCACACATCTCCTGTTATGACCTGAATGTTGCTTGCATTCTGCCTTTGTACTAGTAAACACCGTCTCTGCTAGGTGTTAATACAGCAGCAGGGCATATCCTTTCACTACAGTGTTCCTAATTAATCTCATTAAGGATAATACAGGTTAAGCAGAGTGATCTAAGATAGTCTAGATCACTCTACCTTTTGTTGGACCTTTCCTTGTCTACTGGTTTCCTGGATTTTTACCACTTTCTTGTGTAAAAGCTGTTACTAGTGTAAATGCTGTTATACTTAAAACCACTAGATGGCAGCAGAAGATAAGAACTGTTTGATAATTAATTAAGTTATGCCTATTTTAACTGAAGAAGAGACTCACGTTATTGAGTTATATAAGATATTTAGGTACTTGAGTCTATATTTGTTAATTTTATCTGATGAAGCCTGTATTATTGTGGACAATTAAATGCCTTTTTTTGTTCCTGGTACAGTGATTTTACTTTTGTTGTTTTACAACATTTTATTACTTCCTTCTGTTTGATTACTTCAACTTACATTAATTTGTTCCTATACCATTTTAGCAGAACAACACTTTCAGCAAAACAGCTGACAATATTATTATTTGAATCAGATACTAAGCCAATGATATGGTAAAGAATGTGGATATTGTCTATATCCATTATAGGAATAATGTACAACTACTCATTTTATCATGTTATACATTTGTGCTTGTTTGTTCTCCATTTTATTGTTTCTCTGAAGCATGTTTGATTTTAGATTAAAAAAATATAATACTAGTATATATATATATATATATATATATATATATATATATGTGTGTGTGTGTGTGTGTGTGTGTGTGTGTGTATATATATATATATATATATATATATATATATATATATATATATGTGTGTGCGTATATATATATATAAATATATATATATATATATATATATATATATATATATATATATATGAAATATTCATTTGGTGGATAATTTTGTCTAGTGCAAACTTTTCTTCACAATTTTTTGATGTATGATTTCATCATTTTGTGCTATTGTCAACTTACAGATTGTTGACTATAGAGGGTATGTTAATTATGCATGTTGGTCAGAGGTGTGCAACCATGGAGTAGTGTGTGGGCAGACCCCCCATGTTGTAAGATGTGGGGAGCTGAAACCCCCATGTAAAACATAATTGCAGAAAGTTGCACTTCGATTCCTTTTTTCAGAGACTCTGATTTGCCAAACATAAGAATTCCTATAAAATATTTTGTTTCTTTTGTAGTTCATAACTCTGGGGTGCATTTACACTGACATCACTCAAGTATGTTTTATTTGCAAATGAACTAAGCATTGCTGTTAGAGCAGCCAGTTAACTAAATGGTTTACTTACAGTCTGAACTGTTGGTTTACTTTACCTGTCATTACTCTTTTCATTTTCTCAGTGGTAAAGTTGGTCTACTTTTATGTTTGATTAACTCATTAACACATATGTGGTGTGCAATCTCACACTTCTAACTGCTTACACATATCCTTCCATTCCAGAGCATTTTCTCAAAAATCAACTAAAAAAGCATGCAATAAACACGTAAATATTTTGTGAACAATGAAAGCTATTAAAACTGCACAAATAGCAATTTTATCAGTATGATGTATTTTTGCCAGTGCATTCATAGTCTTTCCATTAATACTATATATATATATATTTATTTATTTCTATATATTATACTCACACAAACCCAGAATTATATTTTTTCTAAGTTTTCACAACAAATTGTCATAGCTTCAAAACTGGACAACCTAAATGTATATTGTTAGAATACTTTTATTAACCAGACATAAGCTTTCACATGACAGAAAGAAGTTCCTGAATGAATATTTACCGAGATAGTTACAGAAATATGAAACCATTTGCTTAATTGTATAAATAACTGATTATCTCTCAATATATGCAATTTACAATGCAAATATCAGTGACAGTTTTCAGTAACATCTAAGGTTTCAGCTGATGCCATGTAGTAGTTTGCAAGTTACTTGGTTGTTGATGTATTAAGTACATATGTAAATATTGCTTATTTTCATATTTACTAAAAAACAACTAGCAGTATCTCCAGTATAATGTGATATAAATGGACATTGACAATTTTCCTGTCTTGCACCGTGGTATTTTCACACCATAATCTCAACAGCATGTGTGTATCTCAGTTAAGAAAACATGAACACAAATATGAAAATATGAATAACAAGTAGCAAACTGATTAATTTTTCTACTGCGGGACATCCTAGACTAACACTCTTAGTGTAACTGTGTTAATTACTCCTTGCCCTTTCTAATACTGCCTATTACTAGCTGGTAGGTCACTAAGTTAAGGAAGTCAGACCCAAGAAAGGTTTGAATGCAATATCTGCTACTTAAAAGGTCACAGTTGGTGGAGATTGTGAGCAACTGAAACTATATTCACAATCCTGATGTTCTGATTCCAGCTGTTGCCTCCAAATAGTGAGGATAATTCCTCAGGGAGAGCAAAATAAATATTTTCTTCTGCTGTTTTTCTGATGTTGGAACTGTGCTGCTACTGCTTTGTTGGGTTGCTGGAGCCAGTCTACGGCCCAGAGGTATATTATGGTCCCAGTGAAGAGTCCTCGTGGAGAAGCCTGAAGTCTACACAATGACTACAGTAGAACAGCTGCTGCAGAAAACAGCTACTTTTGCCAAAGTAGTAGCAGCAGAAACCAAGCTGATTACACAACCAAGGTCCTCTTCTTACCAGCTGAAGAGGACCATGAAGCCCACCTGGTAATGTCTGACAGAGCAGTCAACCAAGAAGGTTAGCATCACTCTAGCTAGCCTCAAATATTGTCAGCTCAGCTCACAGTGAGCCCCTCCATGCTTACATGGACATGCCTAGTTCACTCTGCAGTCATTTTGATAAAGTAACACAGTGTCTGTTAGCAAGGGTGAAAGTTTCTTACAAGACTTCGTGACTGGACTTTATCTAGGAACAAAACAGTTGGAGCACAATTGTGGGTACTAAAACATATCGCAAAGTTTTAGTTAGTCCCACAGGAACTCAACAGTTAAGATATTAGATAATATGATAGATATATTTGTTATAGTCAGGTGCAAGAGAGCGTTGCTAGCAGGCGTGTCAAACAAATGCATAAGATGCTGAAATATTTGTCAGTCTAATAGAAAGAACATAATGTTATGAAAATTTATTTAGCAAATCACCTACTAAAATAATAGTCAAAACTGTGAGTAAATAAATGCTGTAATTCCTTCTATGTTATACTCCCATTATGGTTACTCTCCTGTACAAGTAGCTACAGAGTCAGGAGGGGGAGAAAAGGCTATGGAGTATGACTGAGTTACAAGCAGGCTGGTCAAACCCCTTGCTGTTACTGTGCTACCACAAAACTGACAAAGTGCTTGATAAAAGCAGATGGGTAACACTGCAGAGGCTACCAGATTCTAGTAGAATGATTACTTCACTGAAAGAACAGCATATGTAAAGAAAGAAGGTCCACATCACCAAAGTCTATTGACAATATCTGTATACATGGGGAGAAAAGATGTTATCTGGTTACCCAGGTAGATGTGTAAACCCATTTTTCATTGTCCCTCCTGAAATCTAATTCTTGGGAAGGACTTCTTTTTTTAAGGATAATTCAAAACAGTAGGGAGGGAAAAATGTTAAGGAATTCAGTAAAGCCCAAATGCAGAAACAAAACCAAAGTAGGTCATGAATTTGCAAGACTCAGATATAACTTCCAGCTTAGTGATATATAGAGACAGAGCTTTCGTGGGACAAAAGTAATGGTAAAGGATCCTGGTAGAATCAAAGTCTGGATAAATGTATCTAGAGAAGGGGGGAGGGGACTCCTCTCCCTGCACTACAGAGACAGCAAGCAAAGGTAGGTGATGATGAACACATAAAGATGAGACAAGAGCCCAAGCACCTTATGTTGGGTTGAGACAACACAGCACAGTAAAGAATAATGGAGAAACCAAAGGAAGAGTTCACTTCAGAACAGGGTGATACCAGAAATAATTCTTTGAAGCACTGCTACAGTGGTGCAGCAGTTAGCATTGTCACCTCACAGCAAGAGGTTTTCCGGTTCGATTCTCAGCTAGAGTGCCTTCTGTGTGGACTCTGCATGTCCTCCCTACAGTCACGTGGTCTCCTCCAGGTTTCCTGTTTGCTTCTACATTCCAAAGACGTGTATCTGAAGAGTTACTTCTCAGTCCTCTGCTGAAAATGGGCTCTGTCCCAGTTGGACTTCTTGATAAAATAAATAAATAAATAATAAAATAAATAAGAGTAAAACCTGGAGATTCCCATGCCTGCCTTAGTAGAACAGGAGGTAGAGCCTTCTACTTTCTGCGGTACAGAAGAGGAAGAGTATCCAATATCTGAATAGAATGACTACATTTTAAGGAGGCCTCAATGGGAATATGAAATGCTGAATCATGCTAGACAAACTATATTGAAGGTAGTGGGGGAAGATCTCCCTGTATGGCCTCCCCTAGTTTATTCCAGGTTTGAGTTACAAAATGACTTGGTGTATAGGATAGAAAAAGAGAGAGACAGAGAAAGAGATAGAAAGTGTGTGTGTGTGTGTGTGTGTGTGTGTGTGTGTGTGTGTGTGTGTGTGTGTGTGTGTGTGTGTGTGTGTGTGTGTGTGAAAGAAAAGATTACAAGGTAATTGTTAATGTCCAAGCCTTTAAAGCAGGTGGGTAAGAAAATGATTCATAACCATATGCTGGGGTGACATTTGCACATATACAAAACTAAGGCACTAGCTAGATTTTATTGGCTGGGTTTCCTAAGGGAACAACCTCTTAACCCACGCTTAAGGGAACCCATAATTCTGATGCCTATAACTGAAGTCCTTTCAAAAGAATTACTATGGACATTATAGGACCATTATTCAGCTCCAGTAATGAACACCAGTATATCTTCATTGTGTTGGACTATACTATTAGGTTTTTCAATGCTATCTTCCTTAAAATGGTTAAAGAATTGTTTTGTCTATTTTTTTCCAGGTAGGTATCCCAAAGGACATACTTACAGACCAATATACACCATTTATGTCCAAAATCATGTAGCACCTCTGCAAATATTTTAGGTGAAACAGCTGAAAACATAAATTTTCACACCCCCCCCCACACACAAATGATCTGGTAGAATATTTTAATAAATATATGAAATTAATGTTGAGAGAAGTCACAGAAAAAGATGGGAATAACTGAGACTAGCTGATGCCTTATTTAATGTTTTCTTTCCAAGAGGTGTCCTAAGCCTCCACAGGATTTAGCTTCGTTGAACTGCTGTATGGTGAATGCCTCAGCAAGATATAATATAATATATATATATATATATATATATATATATATATATATATATATATATATATATATATATATGTATATGGATTCACTTCATAACACTGAAAGCTCAAAACACTGAAACTGAAAACACTAAAACCAAAACAATGAAACTTAAAAATCTTGAAAACTCAAAACAGTGAAACTCAAAACACTGAAAACACATATCATACATATACTGAGTTTAAACAACATAAATCATAGCACTTTCCACCAAGTGTAAGCAGTGGGGCAAGCCCCCTGCACCCTCCCCTCCTACACACACACGCTCTGCTACTTATATATATATCAGCTCCAATATTGCACTTCACTACACTTGTCTAGGATGAAAAGGAAGTTGCAATCCAAGGAGCAAACACTCTACAAGGTAATAGACTTAATGCATGAAGTGGCCTGTAAGGCATGACAAATAAGGAAGAGACACACAGGGTAAATCCACAATATAAAAGTATTAAAACATTAGAGAAAGACAGAAGTGAATGTGGTAAGCACAGTGTCTGAGATCTGGTTCCAAGAAGAGATAAAGCAGATGTCTTCGACCCCTAAGTGATGCACATGGTCTCAAGACCTCAAAAACACGAAGAGAAAAACTTCCTTTGAAGAACAGATATATTTTCTGAGTTGCCTGGAAGACTAACTCTTATCAAACAACACTAAGACACAATCCTGGGGGGGGGGGGGTTGGGGGGGGTGGATGAGTTAATCTAAGGTTATACAGAGTACCCAAAGCACAAAAACAGATGGTGACTGAAGAGACACTTAGAGTTTGGAACAGTTCTGTTTTTCTTTTATCAAAACTGGATGGTACTGTCAAATTTTGTAATAACTTTAAGATACTCAAGAGTATCTCCCTGTTTGACAACTATACTATGTCCAGGGTAAATGAGTTAGTAGAGCTGTTGAGGAAGGCTAGTTTTCTAACTACCCTCGATCTGACAAATGGACAACTGGCAAAGCCCATTAACTGACAAAGCCATGGGGAAGACTACATTTTCAAAAGCAGATGCACTCACTATTTTAGTATAACATTCTCCTTTTCAGCTTCCATGAAGCTCAATACAAGTTTCAAAGATTAACGTACCATATTCTGAAACCTCACATTTTCTATGCTGTGGTCTATTTGGATAATATGGTAATCCACTCAGAAATTGAATACTAAGGTTCACGTCTCCCCAAAAGTTAATTGATGTTGGATTCACTAAGGCATGTTGGGATAACCATTAAATTCAAACGGCACAGTAGGGATGACTGAGGTAAGGTACCTTGGTTGTATAATTAGGAGGGAGTTGATCAAGGCTAATGGGAAAAATACAGGCTATGAAGGAATGCCCAGTCCCGAAATGAAAAGGCAAATGACACCTTTTTTGGATCTCAAGGGGTATTATAGGAAATGTATCCTTCAGTTTGTTTCTACAGCTTGTCACCCCCCCCAAAACCTAATCAAAGAAAAGATGCCTAAATGAGTCAGATGGACAATGGAAGATGAGGAGGCTTTCTGGAAACTTACTGAACTAAACTTATGCTCAGTGTACTTTCTGTGAACATGCTCGATCCACAAGGAACTGCATACACACCAACAATCAGTAATTCTCTGAAAAACAGAACTGTATCCACATTCATTGACTATCATATATTCCAAAAAGGTACAATCCCAAATTTAATGGTGTCATGATCCAGCAAAACATTGGTTTTTTGTAGGTCCCCCTATCTTCTTCAGTACCATATAAAACCTGTCAACAACAGCATATTTAAGTGACAAAATCATTGTATCATCAAAATGCAGCCATCCCTCTTAAAGTTGTAAAACAATATCACACACACCATGATGTTTTCCTATATAAATAAAATATTCTCTAATGTATTAATGATATGGATTACTATGTTGGGGGCTTGGCTCTATTCAGGGTTAAATGAACATGTATAATTCATATTTAGAGAACATTTTATTTATATAGTAAATCATAATAGCATGTATGATACTGAGCTGCACTAATTGTTGGTGTGTTTCCAGAAATGTAAGCAGGGTGTATGTGGTCACATGCCTTTTTCCGGTCCATAAAACACAGTTAGACTGCAAACTCAACATACCGCACAGAAAGAGCTGATTTTTTTTTTTGTTCCATGTTTAGGACAGAATCCACACTGCTCTTTCTGAATCCAAGGTTTGACAGATGGATGCAATCTCATCTTTAGCATTGTGGCATGGGCTTCCTTAGGAACAGTAAAGTCTGTCCCCTTGTATAATTAGGACAAACTGTCTGGCTTCCCTTTTTAAGAATGAGTATGATCATCAGCTCAGTTTACAGTTTGAGAGAAAACTGACTACCTTTCTTGCCGCATTAAAGATGCCTGTTGACCACAACAACCCCAGTGCTGTCCAGTGATTTGATCATCTCTATATGGTTTCATACATACTTGAAGCCTTACTGCTATGAAAGCATTTGATGGCTGTGGCAACTTCAGTAACAGAGAGAAACTGTATCACACTGCTTGTCTTTAGGGCAATCTTTTCTGAAGTGGAAAGTCCAGGAGGCTCAGGTGTTCCTCAGAGTAGTCTTTCTATTTCTCAGCATAGGTATATACCAGGCTAATGACCATCAAGACCTTTATAAGCCTAGCTGTGCAACCAACCAATTTGTGTCCCTATGTATCATGGGCATTTATTTGGAGGGGGGTCTGGTATTTAGGAAGCTTCCAGAGGTTATGTTTGGGGGGGTATATTAGTTTGGGCATTACTTTCTGCTTCTATCAGAAATATGGAGACCAGACCTGGGGTGAATTTCTGATTTTCCATCCATTGGTCAAGGTCACACTTAAATGGGGTTAGGGATGGACTCTGCTTCACATGGATGGAAAGCCTATTCCAGAGCATGGGGATCCTCTGAGACACATGTCTGTCTCGTCAACCTGTCTTATTTATGACACATGCAAAATTTAAATCCTTGGATCTAGTGGTTCTGATGCTGTTCATTTTGTGGATGTGCAAAAGGTCCATCACAGCTGGATCCAAGGATGTCTCATATGCCAGGCATAGATTGCCTCTCAGCACGAGACTGAGTATAGAGTCAGGGCTTTAAGGCAATCCATATAAGACAATGTGTTTATACCCTCGATTTTCCTGGTAAGGAACCTTTGTGGGCACTCCAACTGCTGTATATGTCTGGTCAGGTATATGATGAAGGGAGGCATTATATTCAATGATGAGTGTAATAAGGACCAACTAAAGTGGCACTATGACTTCCATGGACCCGGATGCTATGCTCTTACTTATAAATTGGGTGAAATAGAATGATTTTCTTACTGCTTGGCAGCATGTTGGTTAAAGGTCAGATTACGGTCTGCATGTGTTCCCAGATCCCTAACTATCAGGTCATCTCTTAGGGGTGTCTATCGATTGAGTAATTAGCCTGGGTGACAATTTTCCCAAAAGGTACTATAATGCATTTCTTGGCATCAAGTTTTAATCCATGACTTTGGCACCAGTCATTTGTCTGTGTTAGACTCTCTTGTAAGCTGCTTGCGTCATGGAGTGAATCTATGATAGCTCCCAGTCTGCAGTCATCTGCAAATCTGATCAGCCAAAGGCCATTGACATTAGCCTTTACCTCTGAGAAGTGGATGCCAGCAGTTTTCCTCAACTGAAGTTGAATATTTCATCAGTAATTTAGTTATGTATTTATTTAATTTTTTGACTTGTATAGTCTGAGTGAGGTGCATTGCACTTTTTAATAGAGTCCTGGCAGAAAAGCTCCAAACACAAAATTACACATACAGTTATAATGGATACAGTCAACTATACAGAGACCATTATTCAATGCAAGTAGTAAATAGAATATTTATACATGCATACTGAAACAATTGTCATGGAATATAATTGCATTATATAAGAGTTTGCAGGTTTCTATAAGCAGTATTACAGATATGACTGAGAGGTAAGAGGTACTAAAGAAAAAGAGGGGATTGATAGTAAGGGAGAAGGATTAATAATGGTTGAAGGATGCCAACTGAGATATAGTTAGAAAGTGAGAAAGAGGGAGAAGGTAGGTTATGTATGAAGAAGTGTTGAGGGGAGGGTAAGCGTATATGTGAAACTATTTAAAGGGAATGATAATTTGGCCTGGATTAGAGAATCCATCCATCCTCAACCCTTTTTTCCCATTTTGTACATGGGGTCAGGTGTCACTTCAGCAGTAACAATCATCTTAAGTCAAGATTTACACTGATGGGTGGCTAGCCCTGCCACAGTAGTTCATTCACACCATTCACTCACACTCTCACCTATGGCCAATTTAGAGTGTCCAATCCACCTACTGGATGTCTTTGGAGTATGGAAGGAAACCAGAGCACCCACAGGAACCCACATGACTGCAGGGAGGACATGCAGACTCCACCCAGATGGCACCCTAGCCGAGAATCAAACCAGACAACTTTTTGCTGTCAGGCAACAATGCTAACCACTACAACAAATTAGGTTATGATTATTTTATGTAATTTGCAGTTGTTTGTTCTAAGTTTACTGCTAACAGCACTTCCTTTAAATAGTTAGGTAGTTCTATACTGTGTGGTTTTCATTTATGTTACCTAAGGTAAGGTATTATTATGCTGCATAGTTTTCATAGTGTAGGAATAGCTCCATGCAATGCTTAGGTAGTTTTTAGCTTCTGGAACAATAACTTTTGATTTGTTTCAGTTTTAATATATAGGATAACTGAGTTTCACAGCTTTGCTTCATGTACAGAAAGTCCTCATACTAGTTATTACATTTAGTAATCAGTTATTGATTTCAATTGTGAGATCAAAGTTGTCTAGGTGCATTGGATAAACTGATAAGATTGTCAATCACTGGACATATGCTTGTTTTACTTATGTGTTATTCTGAGTTGTGAAATCTTCAGGTTATATTGGATTTCTAGCCAATGCCGTTGGTTGTTAGGCAGTAATCTGTCTTATTAGGTAGGGTTCTGATAACTGTTGCTGTTTTGTTATTATGACACTTTTCATATTTATTTAGGTGTGTCATTTGAATGTTAATTAGTATTGAGAACATAAATGGGACAGACGGCAATAACAGTGTTTGTGTTGATTGCAGCTTTGCTTGTGTTGTTATGTATGATTTGACTTTGTATAGCATGTTGACTTTTTAGTTTGTATTAGTAATTACAGTGCTGATATGTTAGTCAGACTTTAATCTCCTGTCAGTGAATACACCTAGCAATTTGGTTTGGATAACCTATTCAGTATCATTTGAAACATCCAAGGTAATGTTCATCATACCATGAAAAGATGCCAAATGACATATGAGAATAATTGTCTGTATTACCCGGTTTGAGAAAATGGTACACAATCTAAAACTCTTTGTCTAAAGATGGCACACATCTTCCTTTTATAAACACTGAATGATAGATGTCAGTTGTGGTCACCCTATAGTCATTCTCCAGAGCATTCCAAGTTTCTCAAAACTTTGGACTTTTATTTCAATATCCATAGCTGCAGTGTCCACTCAACTAACCTGTACCTTTGAAACTGATCTCTTTATGACTTCCAAACTGTTTCTTTTTAGACCTCACCTCAAATCATCCCTTTCCTCACTGTTTGTGGCCAGGAACTATTTTTTTTTTTTGAGAGGTTGGCAACATGGTGGGCCCCTGACGGCCTTCAGACTACAACTTTTTGCAGATGTTTGAATAACTATGGTCCTGAAGATGTTAAGCTTAAATCTGATGTTTATGACCTCCCTTAAGATATATGAAAAGTTATTCTAAAGGTGAAACTTGAAATCTGCCAATATGAAATCACTTGTCATATATTCCTAAGAGATTCTCACTGACTATTTTAAATTCCTTGATTTATAAATTGATGAGATAAGCGTATAATATGACTTGCCAACAAGTGGTTATTAGCTGATACCTCAAGCCTGCCTTCACATGATTCCTCAGAAGATATGTTCTTAGATCTGATGAGATATTTGTAAAATTGATCATGGACCTTTAAAACTTGGGTTATAGCAATTCTTGTGATCTGACATAGTATTTATTATGTTTTCCATGAAAGCCAGAGGAATCCAGTAAAAGCCACTGCACAGGTCAATGTCTCAACTGTTTGAAAAACAAATGCACATCTTCCAGTTAGCAGTGTCCACTCTCCTTATTTCTGTTAACATCTGATATATATTATAAAACATGCATCTTAATGGCTTTTCCTACAGATTGCTCCCTTTAGCCTTCCTGGGTTGCTCTTATTGTCCAGACTTTCAATAGATTGCAGCTTTCTGCTGCTCTGCTATGTACAAAACCCTGACCCAGAATCAAGTCATCTACGAATGATTTATCAGCTGCCCATGAACGTATGGTTCACTGTCTCTATCCTGTTCCTGATCACTAGATTTTGTAGCGTTATTGTACAATAAACAGTAAACAAGTCACATTTTTAGCTTTCAAAGAAGGAAACACATATGTTCTGCAACTTTCACTTAATTCCCTGTGAAGATACTGTGTGATCATTTGATTTTATTCCATCGTATTGTTGCCACTGGCTATAGGCAACAGTACAGCAATGATAAAGATAATAGAGTATAAGAAGATTCTGTGTGACTTTTGGATATAACTTGAGAGCAGGTTTGCAGCTTGGATCCCACAGGTGAGTCATAGAACCATATGTTCAGCAATAGAACACCTGCTTTTTACTCATGTACTTTTTGGACAATAACAGCAACTCAGGAAGGTTAAAGGGAGCAGTCTGTAGGAAAATCCATTAAGATGCATGTTTTATAATATATATCAAATGTTAACAGAAATAATGAGAGTGGACACTGCTAACTGGAAGATGTGCATTTTTTTTTCAAATAGTTTTAATATACAGCTTCATTTATTTATATTTCTGTTGCAATTTTACCACATTAGTCATACAGTTTCTAATGGACTATGTTATTATAAAGCCAATGATGATGCACAAATTTTCATTTCACAGATTGTAAATTCATTCACCAATAATTGGCCAGATAAATCAGAGTAACTGCAAGGCTGCCCACATGTAATAGATCATTCTAATTATTTAAATTATTTAATTTACTAAGTGCACCTTAAAAAAGCTTCAACATGCTGTTCATTTTAAACATTCAAATAATATAATCACAACTCTGCAACATGTGTACAAATTACTCTTCCAATAAACAACACAGTAATAATAAAACTGTCAGGTATCATAAAACATGTTTCTATTTAAAGTGCATTTGTCAAACAGCTAAATGCATTTAAGAACATGTAACAGGTTACACCTGAGTCACTAGAGGTAAAGCTATCTTAACAACACTGCCTTCAGCTACAAGGAGCTGTTTATTTTGTTTTATTGACCTAATAAGATGATTTGAACAACACACGCTTGTTTTCAGGTACAGCCTGAGATGTTGCCTAGTAAAACACAAATCATTGTCAACAAACAAGTAGCTTTTGTGCAATGCAGTCCACCTATTTCTTCACATAGTTCAAAGTTCCCTGCCTTGATTTAATACTCTGACTTATCTTTATTTATACTTCTAGTTATTTTTGTGCTATCCCATAACTTAATGTTTGCTGGGTTAGGTTAAGCTATCTCTTCCATAAGTGCAACAACATTCTGCAGATCTATCATGCTTTTTGAGAAGAAAAAAAAAAAAAAAAACTTGTGTCTTCATGTTGCTCCATGTCATGTTCTCTTGCTCCTAAATATTTCCTTCTCTGAAGATGTGCAAACTCCTTGTTCTAATTTATGCCCTCAGTATAGCTGAGGGTTACTGATACATTCCACTGCCCTGACAATACCATGAGACCTCATAATTTAACCATTGTGACATGCCTCATAACTTTATTCTAGTCATCTAGCTGTCTTTGCCTGAACATGCCATTAGGACACACAGCCTGCGCAACTGAATATAGTATCCACAGTTAAATTTTTCTATTGAATTAGACAAGCATCAGCTCCAGTATGTACATTCTTGGTGGTCATACCATTTTTTATTCAACCCACCATTTTGTACAGTTTCTATGTGGCCTTTTATTTTAGAGATGATGATTATTTATTTGAAAGTAAAATAAAAGGTACCATGCTTGCCCTGACATATCCCTTTGACAGAGATGTGCTCAACAATGATACCTCTGTTGACAGACCACAGACTTTGACTAATGATAGTTGCTCCGTACTTGGTAGGACTATCCTTCCGATTTCTATTTTCTTTGTGAACTAACAGGAAACAGCAAGATAATTAAGCCATGTTCTCTTACTGTTACTAACACTTAGAAAATAACTTTCTATAAATGTACTTAAATTTTTGATTTATTAATTTGTTAGCCAAGTAGATGTACTGGTCATCATGGACCATTTTCAGCCTTGACACTGGCCAAATGGGTACGCATAAATGCAATATGTATATGAACACCTTAGAGTCGCCAGTTAAGCAGCATGTTATTGGTTGGGAAGTTGGAAGAAACTGGAGTACCTGAATCATGGAAACCCAAGGTGATCATACAAAGTCCATACAGTAACTGGACATCCAGACTGACCCCAATACTTTGAACTGTGTGAGGCAGAAATCTTAACAATTAAGCCAATATGTCTTCTGGCAAAAGAAGACTAGAGAGCATTGGAAGTAAATTCCCTCCCCCTTTGCTTGAACATAGTTTTGGGAGATATTATACAAGTTCACCAAGCAAAACATACACGTTTTCAAAGTAAATAACAAAAAAACTCTTTATGTCTAATTATAATGTTTCTAATGTTTTTCAAGGTTTTTGCATGCACTTATATGGGACTTGGAAATAAGTAAACAAATACTGATTAATATAAGATTGCCAAATTCCGGTAATCACGGCCACACAGGTAGAAACCGCACTCTCCAAAACTAAGAATACAGCATCCATGGGGCCAGATGACATCCCAGGCTGTGTACTACATGAACTACAAAATGAACTGGCACCTCACCTAAGTGTCATGTTTAATCATACCCTCACCTCAGGCTTCGTGCCAACTGAGTGGCGCACAACTACAGTTATCCCACTCCACAAGGGGGGATCCACCTTGGATCCTGGGTACTACCGTCCCATCAGTCTGACAAGCCGGATCTGCATGGCCATGGAACGTATTATCATGGAACTTATAAACAAAGACACTGGCAACCATAAAACACTGGACCCCACCCAGTTTGGGTTCATGAAGGGCCGATCATGTCTCCTGAACCTGACTGACGTCTTCAAATCAGTCTCCAGAGCCATGGGCGAGGGTAAGGCAGTCCACACAGCCTATCTGGACCTTGCCACAGTCTTCGACACCACCCTCCACTCTGGAATCATAGATAAACTTACTAACCTGTGCATAAAACGCTATGTCACTTGATGGATTGCCAAATGGCTTACTGACAGAACCCACACTGTAAAAGTAGCCAACTCCAAATGCAGCTCCAGACAAGTGACAAGTGGAGTACTTCAGGGTTTAGTCCTGGGACCACTCTTGTTTGGCATCTACTTCTCTGAAGTACAGGCCAACACTAAGGGACTCTGGCTAACAAGGTTCGCAGATGACTGCAAACTGGGAGCCATTATTGAATCCCCAAATGATGTGGATATTCTACAAAAGGGCCTTACAGAAACAGATGCTTGGTGCCAGAGCCACGGGCTGAAATTCAGTACCAAGAAGTGTGTAGTTATCCCCTTTGTGAAAAACCATGTACCCATGAAGTACCATATAGGTGGCAGTACACTAAACACCGAAAGTGTGATAAGAGACTTAGGAACACAGGTGGACAGTAGTCTCACCTTCGATAACCACATCACAATAACAGTCCAGGAAATCTTTCTATGTGGCACACCTCATCACTAAGGGCTTTTCATCCAGAAAAAGGAGGTCATTGTTCCACTGTACTCATCCCTCATTAGACCCATCATAGAGTACAACGCCCCATTTGGTATGTACCTCACAAGACATCTGCAACAACTGGAAAGGCTGCAGAAATACCTCACTAAAAGAATCACAGGCCTAAAGCAGATGCTCTATGCTGACTAACTAAAAAAAACTCCAGCTATACTCTGTTGCATATCGTCTACTCAGAGGCGATCTCTGCTTAACATACAAGGCCATGTCAAACCCAGAACTGTTGGACATGCTACACTTAAAGAAATCCCAATCCATCAGAGCCACACACTCCAGGGACCTAAATTTTGTCATCACAATAAACAAAACATACTGGAGGGTAGG
Source organism: Protopterus annectens (assembly GCF_019279795.1). NCBI lineage: Eukaryota > Metazoa > Chordata > Ceratodontiformes > Protopteridae > Protopterus > Protopterus annectens. The sequence goes on from NC_056744.1 coordinate 1,033,932,463, forward strand.
TTCCTGACCCAGAGACTCCCCATACTCTGGAATAGACTCCCCATACATGTCAAGCAGAGCGCCTCCTTGACCCTCTTCAAAAGGAACCTTGACGACGTATGGGAGATAGGAAATTTTCCCCGGGGATCACATCAGTTGCCCTGCTAGACAGGGGTCCAGGGAAGTAAATATTGTGGGAAGAAATAGCCAAGGAATTGTTATGGCTAGGCTTGTTCAGGCCCTAGGGCAATAGTCTAGTACCAACCTATGAACCTATAAAGTCCCCCTTTAGTAGCAAGTTTTAATAAGAGACAATTGATTTCAAAATATCTGTGTGCTACATTAATTTACTGACCAGGTCAATCATAGGTTATGTGACTTGAAATATTACACTGTTGTCAAGGTAAATGAGACATATGGACTTCCATTTCACTAAATAAGTTAAGTTTTTAAACAGTCAAGAAAAAGTATGGAGAGGCTTACTAAAACCTGTATATGGAATGGTTTAAACCGGCAATTTATCAAATGTGTGTGCATATGTGTGTGTGTGTGTGTGTGTGTGTGTGTGTGTACGCGAGCACATGTGTGACTTAAACGAAACAGGGTTAATAATTGGCTATGTATTACCCAGTATGTGAAAATGGCCCATAATCTAAAACTCTTCTCTAAGGATGGCACACATTTTTATTTTAAAGGCACTAAATGACAGACTTTAGCTATAGGGAAAGTAATATCAAATGTTATAACATGAATACAGACATAAAAAGCATGTGGCATCTTTCTTAAATGTTACATGACAAAGTTACAATTTATTCTGTAAAATACAAAGCACATTTTTGTACTTTTTAGTTTTATTTTGTCAGTCATCCATGTTGTCACTATGCTGACAAACTTGAAATTATGTCATTTGGGTATCACCCAGATTTTTGTATAAACAAGGTTATATCTTCAGATGTCTAATATGAGCTACCTGTTTCAGAAGTTAGTATAGAAAGTAGACTTTACTGTAGATGTTAAGGTACCTGAGTACAATCTGTTAGTGCTCTCATTTCGTCCTCCTAATGTCACATGGAATACATAGCCACTCTGTGAATACCGAAGGACAGAAATCCTTAACAACAGTGTGAAGATAGGTGAAGGCTGCCAGCCAAGATAGACAAAATTTTGTAGATAATTCTGTAATTTATAAATATTAAAGTAAGCCACTGGCTTGTTCTCTTAAAAGTGAAAAAACTGTATTGGATTTTAAACTGAAAAATAATGTAACAACAGTGCACTCTGCTTTAAAAAAGCTGATAAGTCAAGCATTGTGAAATTCTTTGATCTAAAACTTGGAGCCGAGATGTATAGAGGGAGGCATTATGGCTATTGTTTTGAGACCAGAGTTAATTGCTAGAATTTGCATGTATAATTTATTTTATTGCTCTGGCTTCCTGACCAGCTGCAAGATCAAAAGGGCTATTAACCTCTGAGTTTCTGTTAGCCTGGGAAACAGAAAGAAATTATGTAATCTGAAATGAATCAGTGGCACTGTGTTGTCAATTTAAGGACAGAAAGAATGAGGGCATTGAGCATTTATCTTGAGAACATCCACCTCACCAGCACTGTCTTACTCTATATGTAAGTTTATTTTAGAACTGTGTTTTCTCTTAGATAAAGCTAAGAACTAGGATGATTAGATTAGTTTTTTTTCTGTATTGATGTCAGAACCTTTCTACTGTATTATTTTAAGTATTTGTCTGTGATCTCTGAACTCTTGACTAGCACTGTGTAGTAAGAAGTGTTGTCTTGTGGTTTTATTATTTATTATTAAATATTTTTAAACCTTTCAACTGTGGCTGTTTTGTGTAGAAATAATTTAAACTCTAGAGTACATTGCATGTATATAGTGATACTGGCCAAACCACTCCAATAAGCCTTGACTGTACAGTTGCACTTACTGTTTGGATAATAATATTGCACAGTATAATTGGACACCCTTTCATAAGGGCCCTTTAGTAGCTGATAAATAATAGTGGGTGGTGGGCAAGTGGTACTACCATATAGTCTGGGTAAAAAGGGGCACAGCTGGAGAACCTGTGCCAGCCTTCCCCGGGGGTGTCTGTGTGGTTGTATATAACTCTTATCTCAAAGTGTGTGTGTGTGTCAGCTACTTGGGCAGGGACACGAAGCACTGGTTGGACAGAGAGGGTGCTGGAGGTTTGAGCTTGCCCACTAGGCTGAGATCTGGACTTTATAGCTGTGCCAGTGGGGAGTCTTATTGGGGACCTGAAGAGAAAGGGAGAAACCAGCCCCAGACTGACTGTAATCTCTATGTGCTCTTAAGGGAAATTGTACTTTACTGTGTGTGTATTTATTATCCTTTCCCTATATGGACACCCCTCACTGGTGTTAGTGGTGAGGATTGAGGCTCCTTGATTGCTGGGCCAGTGCACAGGTGTCACAAACAGTATAAGATACAAAATAATTTGACTATCTGCACCAGAAATAATAAAAAGAGATATTTATAATCCCAAGGTTTGCATTTTTGAAGTAGTCACTCATGAAATGCGCCACTATAACTACATGCACCTCAGTAATCACAAGTTATTCACACTGAATAAATAAATGTGAAAGTTATTGAAAAATCACCACTTTTCTTCAAATGCATAAACTTGCTGAAGTTAATCCTTAAGTATTTGCAAAGTCCTACATGAAAAAGTAAGTGCTCATATAATTATGGAAGTTTTCAAGTATTATGAACATGGCTATGCAAAAGCACATTCAAAATATTTAATGCAAGCAGAGCATAATGCAACAATTTTTACTAACTTTAAAAAAGATAAAGGGTTTTTATATGTTTTATATGGTTATCTCATTATTGTGACACCCTATTAGTTTCTATAAAATATTGGAAAAGGGAATATAGGAAAGATTGAAAAAGGTGAGGTATAACACACACACACACAGACACACACACACACACACACACACACGCACACACACACCAGGAACACATCAACAAGGTTTTGCTGGATAAGGTGAGGGAGGAGGGGTATTATATTCTTGAGGGAGGATAGACCCTCACACGTTTTCAATTTTTTTTTTTATGTAAGAGGGTAGTTTGGGTAGGAAGGAGGTTAGAGTGTGTAGGAGAGACAATTAGTGAAGGAGGGAGGTGAAGAAGTGTTGGGCACAGTACCATAATGAAGAATGTAAGTGCTAAGCTGTGATTCACAGTGTTGGAACCACATCCTTAATGGTGTGACATTACCATAACCAAACCTAGCTACCATGTAGTAGGGGCATTACTGCTTTTTCGTGTAGATATACATATTTTTTTAAGAATAGTTTTTTTTTTATTTTCTTGTCTAGGTAAATAAATTAAATCATTACTTTAAATATTTGCTTATATATATTTCTGCTTCTGTGCAGTAATGTTGTTATCTTTATTTAAACAATAACCTGAAGGTCATGCATTAATCATTTTTGAAACATGTCTTTTCAGTGCTGCATCAGTAAAGTTTTTTTTTACCTTTACTTTATAAATCTTCTGTTTGTGTTATTATCATGTCTTATAAACTACTGAATGATTTGAGGTGATATGGTTTGTCACAATATGCAGGATGGACAGAGACTAAGCATCACAATTATACAAACTGAACTGTAGCTGATTCCATTTTCCCTTTTCTATTCATAGAGACAGAGACATATTTGACTTTTTTGTGCATTCCCACTATTACTATAGTTCATAGAGATAAGCGTAACTCAGCCTAATTTGCATATCAAACAAGTAAATGAGCCTGAATTTACGCAAGTAATTTTAAGACCCCCCCCATTAAGTTGCAATCACTAAAGATAGGTGGCAAGTAGTTCAGAAAGTGCAGACTTTACAAAGTAAGGTAAAAAAAGCAATAATGTTCAAACTTATTAAGCAGTTTGTACTCTGGTTACAGAGCACTGACTAGTAAAAGAATTGTCAGGGGGATTCAATAAAGCCTACACAGTCTTTTTCACCATGCAAGCATCATGGCACTGTGCGTACACAGGTGCAAAAATGTTTAGATTCAGTAAGCGCCATGTAGAGGCACATACCCCCACGCAAACAAGGTAAATACCACGTCATGCTAATTATAGCATAAGCAGCTGAATTACATGCTAATTTGCCAGTCTAACATGGTGGAGCTATTCAACAAGCTATAAAGCAACTGTGTAGACTCCATGCTGGTGTTCACCGTGAATTCCAAACGTTTTGGAATATAGCCACAGAAAGTAGTCTACATGGACAGAATAAAAAGTAAAAGGTGTGAGATTTATACAGAACTGATCTTAACATGTAACAGCATTAGATACAAGCTGGATGCAACAAAAGGAGAGTAATAATAGCTTTTTTGTGCCATAACAGAAATACAGTTTTGCTCCCCATACCCAAATGAACAGTACACTTGTAAGTAACACAGGCAGATAAAAGTATAAAAGTGTGTGCTAATAAAAATAAATATAAAAACCATTAAACAGACTATTCATAGTTACATGTCAGCACATGCAATATGTAGCTGACGAAATGAAGGTGTATCACCTAAAATTCAGTACTCCTCTCTGCAGATATATCCCAAAGTAATATCCTCTCTTCTGTGTTCAACAAATAAACAATTTGGCTCCCCTTCATTTTCCCTAGCTACATGGTTGCTGTCTGGTGTAGATTCAGGGCTGTCAGCACGGTGAATATGCAAATGAGGTCTGAACTCATTAGAATTACTAAATACCAACAATTTGGATCTGTGTAGAGATGGAAACATAGTGCAGACACTCCCACAATGTTTGCATTTAATGGATGGCAACTGTGAATGCTTACATCATGTGGGTGTGTCAGCTTAGACTTACAAAGCGTTACATAAACGTCTGTCAAAGTTGGAAATGCAAGTAAGCAGCACACAATTCACAGGTTCTGTTTCATTAACATCCAACCTCCTCTTCATTTGTGTGTGCAAATTGTGTTTTCTCTGTTTTTTTATTATTATTTTATTATTTTTTGGCCACTGTTTGTATGATGCGGATCTTAGTGCAATCACGGGGAATGGAGGAATGAATAGAAGTTTTTGCTGTGCTTATCTTGTTTGCACAGTGTTGTGCAATGGGCAAAATGGAGACCTTAAGAATGATTAGTAAATAAAGGAATGTCATGCAGCTATTCCAGTGGCAGCAATGCTAAAGTATGACAGTCTGTAGAATACATCTGATACTTAACTGACTCTGCAGCAGCAGGTGTTAATGCAGTTAATGCAATGATATGTTCCTTTTTCTGGGGCCAGATGCTACTGGGTTCAAATACAACAGAATCTAACAGCTTTAAGTTATTTGGTATCACCGTCACTGTACATTGATGTGTGATGCAAACCATCATGCAATAATGCATTAAAGAAAAGAAATGGGGAAGATAGGACAGTGGTAAAATAGCGATGACAGTGTTGAATCTCTAGAATACACCTCACTACTTTACTGACTCTGTGGCAGCCCATCGTAATGCAGTTAATGCAGTGATACATTCCTTTTTGAGGCCAGATGGCACTGGGTTTGAATACAATTGAATCTAATACTTTTACATTATTTCATATTACTGTTGCTGCTCATTGGTGTGCAATGTGCACAATTGTGCAATAATGCATTAAAGAAAAGAAATGTGGAGGATAGGATGGTGGTGAAATGGGGAGTAAGCAAGGGGAAGAACAAATGAAAATCAATACAGGAATGCGCAGGAGGAAGGTAGGAAAGAACCATGGCTATCCATTTCTTCAACAGTAAAAACTGATAATATATGCAGAATATTAGCTGAATTTGGACTGTTACCTTCAGAGAGAGGGGTGACCACAACACAGTCATGTTATATAGCCAACTGATTGAATCAAGTGTGTCAAGAAGACATGTATGAAATGGAGATCTATGTATGGGATGATTTTTTTTTTTTCGTGAGACAGGTGTCCATTTTTTTTTTTTTTTTTTTTGAGAGAGAGAGAGAGAGAGAGGAATTTTGGGAAAGGAACATAGGTATGTATGGGTCTGGTAAGATGGGTAGATGAGGAAGCAATTGCAGAAAGACAAGACAAACAAGACAAGACACAGGGATGGTGATGAACACAAGAGGTTGATGGACACTATGGAAGGGGTGAGGGTGGGGATATTCAGGACCCATGGCCATCAAGCTGAGTGACAGTGAAAATCGAGTCCTCACCCACAGGACTTTCATCACTGTCACCTCACTCCACCACTGTCTGGAATGCTCAACTTCTCCTCCTCCTGGTCCTATGTAAAATGAGGGAGAGCAGCCACTCCATCCAGCATAGGTGTGCGCCAACAGTGCGGTGCACAACCTCATGCACCATCCATGGCAGTTCAGCATGGGTAATAAACTCATCGTCTCTGCCACTGCTCCCGGAGGGAACCATTGGACTATCCTCCAGAGCAAAATGACCTGAGGGGGTAGGTAGTACAGGAGCAGCAGAGGTGGTACTGCCAGATTGGCTCCCAGATGGGCAATGGCACTATGGCCGGTGAAGTGGGGACAGGTGGATCCTGTGGGCAGGCTTACACCACTGTGTCGTGGAGCATTTCATTATGTGGTATATAAATGGATGACATGGATACATTTTGACGATACATAATAATATAAAACAAACAAAAAGGAGAGATAAAGGTTGGGGTGGGAGAAAAAAAACAGAGATAAGATTAGTACCTTTATATGTAACATGCAATGCATTAATACAATTATTTGACTCTATTATCTTAACCTTTACTCTTAAGACTACCACCCCCTAACAGATAACTATTACTTTTAAGACTACTAGCTCCTAATAGATGCACACTATACTGCAGACTGCAGCAAGTGCTCCTTTACATGTGCATATATTGCACCTATGCATGTTCCACTTATACAGATTACAGTTTACAGAGAGCATCTGTGCCACTGGTATAGAGCATTTACTTTAAACCTTTAAGTTACACATAATTGAAACATTAACAGTATTTTATACATGGGAAGTCTAGTATTTGAACCCACCAACTCTGACTAAAGTCTAATATTGTACTCTTGGTTTGTGCTACAGACTAATGCATGCATATTTGTTTTACACTTGAAATATGCATGCTCAGTTTGATACAACTGTATAAAATACCAAACTTTTAATGCTACAATAACACAACTTTTCTGCTGCATACATTTCACATGCCTCCCTCATCCTCACCAGTCTTGTGCCATGGGTCTTAACACTGACCTCTCTTTCCATGGCAGCTGTGGAAAAAACAGAACAGAATACCATTATGAATAGCAGTCTAGCCTATATTCAGCTTTTAAACCTTGCAAGTACTCTCTGTGGTTGATACTTACACATCTGTAAGATGTCCTCTGTCCTAAATTCCTCAATCCAAGCATCAAGGGTACCCCTCTTCCTCCTCCAGAGGTCATTGTAGTGATGGCCACATTGGTCATCAGTGTGGGGGATACCTGTGTCACTGGTTACAGCCTGGGCCATACTATCCCAAGCCTCTGACTTATACTGAGACCCAGAATAGTCCCTCTGCAACAACCTGTCACTGTGGTGTTTTACTAGGTGTCCAAAACATTTGTGGACTCCTTGACACCCCACCTCTGAGCCCCAAATCTCACATCCTCTCCACAAATGCCTGCCATGGCTATCATGGATCAATAGCAATGGAGAATGATGGTTTCCTGCCAGTTCCTGTTATCAGGCTTACTGAGAATGTGCACATTGTTTGAAAATGTTGTGCACTGCTTACCATCATACAAACATGGTGAGAAATGGCAAGAGGTGTGCAACAGTGGCAAGCAATGCAATTTCAAGGTTATTTCATGTACAGGCAGTTATGTATATGTGTTTGACAAACGTGAAGGTCATGGCAGTCCAGAGAGCAGAAATATACTCACAGGAATATAGTACACAGTATACCCACAGTCATACATTTGATAATAAATGTGATAATACATAAATAAATAAATAACTGACACAATAGGTGGACATAGACGGAGTGTTCTGTCTATGGTGGGTGGACTGTTGTATTGCTAGAAGTGATGTGGTCAAAATGTGCCTAAATAGGCAGAAGGGGATAATCCACCTAGCTGTACTGCTGGTTGTCCCCTAACTGGCTACAGGTGGTTTTCCCTCTCATTGCCAACATCCTGACGAAACATGCTCAGTGCCTAATCCTACGAAACTCTAGTTAATAATTCACCAAGCTGTACTGTGGGTTGTCTCCTAACTGGCTACAGGTGCTTTTCCCTCTTATTGCCAACATCCTGACAAAACATGTCCAGTGCCTAATCCTACAAAACTCTAGTTAATCATTCACCTAGCTGTACTGCGGGTTGTCCCCTAACTGGCTACAGGCACTTTTCCCTCTCATTGCCAACATCCTGAAGAAATGTGCCCATTGCCCAATCCTACAAAACTCAAGTTAATCATTGTATGTTCCTCTCCTATGTGATAAAATTACAAACACTGCTCTGTAAGATTGTATTAATAAGAAGTGGTGAGCACACCAGCTAGTTGCATTAGTCTCCCTCCATTACACACTCACCTCTCACGTTACCTCAACATTGATTTTGTCCTTAGAAGGTAGCCTAATCAGCTCCCCTAATACTTTAATCTCATTGCTCCTTCCTTCTTTCCCACTTTCACAGTCCAGATTTAATACTCTCTCCTAGATAAGATTGAAAGCATTTCTTAAAAATTCTTTTAGACCAACATGGACTACTGTGCTGCCAACAAGATTTAGTACTATTACTGACCTGCCATAGTCCTTTCTACAGATTGTTTTTCTTTTGGTTTGGTCCATTCATGGCCAGGTCCACATCCCTCTACTTAAGTATTTAATTAGGAGCTTTAACTGCGAAGCCCACTGGCTGCTGTGTCCTCCCAGGTAGAGCGCAATTGTAGCAGCCCCTCCCTCTCCTACGTAACTCGGTGAGCTTACATTACTGGATAGATCAAGCGGGCACCATTTTTAAATTATATCTCGGCCCCTGATAATGTACAGCATAAAAGTGTAGTGTGCTCGCCACTTCTACGCTTATCCTGCTTAGCCTTATGTAAGTTTTCTTTCTTTTTTAGCCTTTTTTGGCTAAATTGCTGTTTTGCATTGCATTGACATACTATAGCACAGTCTAAAGATACTGTGAGGCTTGTATTACCTTGGGATGTTAATACGTGACAATAGTGAATTGGTAGCCGGGTTAGCAAGTTTCTATAACATGTCTGAGTAGCTTGTGGCTATATTTACAGAGTAAATCTCTAGCTGGATCAAGATTTGTAATTGTTTCATTTTCACAAAACTAATCATTTCTTTTAGTTGGAATATAACTTTTACAACTAGTGCAGACATCCACTCGGCCATTGTGATGCATAAGAAAGTTGGCATGGACTGTAACGTAATGATATGTACTGCTAGCTGTTACAAATAGATAGTCGCTAACTTACACTAAATACTGTGTATCTAACTAATGCATTAACTCAATGAATTCAATTGCATATGGTCCTAATTTAAAAGCTAATGTGAGTTAGAGAAAAAAAACAGGCTGTATCAAATTGATTTGTATCATTAGCTACTTCTAGTTGATAGATGTGACCTAATAATTGGTGCTGTCTAACTTAAACCTTTAAACTTAACAAATTTAATTTGCTATGATCCAAATAACACTGCTCTATAAGATTGTATTAATAAGAAGTGGTGAGCACACAAGCTAGTTGCATTAGTCACCCCCCATTACACACTCACTTCTCATGTTACCTCAACTTTAATTTTGTCCTTAGAAGGTAACCTAATCAGCTCCCCTTGTACTTTAATCTCATTACTCCTTCCTTATCTCCCCCTTTCACAGTCCAGATTTAATACTCTCTTAGATAACACCCAAATCAGTTCTTAAAAATTCTTTTAGACCACCATGGACTACTCTGCTGCAAACAAGATTTAGTACTATTACTGATCTGCCATAGTCTTTACTACAGATTATTTTTGTTTTGTTTTGGTCCAGTCATGGCAAGGTCTAGCCCACTCCATTTGCCCTCAACCCTACCCCCAATTTCCACCCACCCCCACATCAAATACATTTATATCTAACCTAACCACACCCTTTGAACCAATTAACCAATCTCTAACCACAAACCCACCCCTGTATTCCAAATTAAAATACATACCCAAACCACCACTCTCCATTACACCTTTCTACATATGTATACCACCCAATTAAAGCCACATTCTACCACAAATAACACTTACACATAAAAACTCTAAACCCCCACCCCATAAATTTCACCTTGTATAAAACAATGTCTACTGTTCAAGTTTTCCTACTCCTCTTACTTACTATCTTTCTCCATCTTACATCTTACCATAAGCATATACCTTACAAATCCTCCACATATCCTTTCTCTACTCCACCCCATGCCTCAACATACAATATCTCTATTGCTCCTGCCCTCTTTAATCGATACAATACAGACATTTTCTCTTATAGATACCTTTCAATACTGCCCCTCCCAAATCAGGTCCTTAAAGTTACCAAGCTAACACTAAACCACCACACCTACTCCCTCACAAAAAAACACAACTAAATCTAAGTGGAGCTATACACAAAAACCCCGACCCTGATCCATCACAGCAAACAACACTAATGCCAGACTCTTCCCACCCAGTACATATTGATAACCTCAGACCTAATACCCCCAGTATTCTAATAATCAATATGAATGTACGAAGTCTAGTAAACAAAATCCACAAACACCACTCAACCATCTCCCTTTACTCAGCAGACATAGCTATTCTAACTGAAACATGGCTCAAGCCTCACATAAATGACAATAAAATCATTCCTCCTGGCTTCAACATTTGCAAACTAGATAGAATTGAGAAACATGGTGGAAGAGTAGCAATTCTATATTAAGATGCACTAAAACTCCAAAGAATCCAACTAGAACCCCCCTGCCTTAAATAACAGTGAAATAGTAATCTGTCAACTCAAAATCAACCCAAACAAGCACATAATCACAGTCTATATCCCTCCTGGTAACAACCATTCCACAACTAAAGACCTATTCTCCTGGTCATCCTCTTCATTTAACAAGGAGATCATAGTTATGTGAGATTTTAATACTGATTGGTACACTTGCTTCACAGACAGTCCCTCTAATTCAGTAAATCTTTATGGATACACCCAAATTATAAACTTACCTACCAGGATGGATAAACACAAGGGTAGACAATCGGTTCTCAACTGGGCCTTAACAAATAAACCTTCTCTGGTCTGTCACTCAGGCTGTCTCCCAGATAGCTTAAGTGACCACTTACCCACCTTTCTACATAGACACAGGCAAACCATCCCAAATCTACAATATATAAACAAATTACAAGCAATAAACTCTTTTCAGCAACCACCTTTAAATCTCTACTACAACAATAAAACTGGTTTCCGTTATCACAACTCCACCTAGACTCTGCTGTTGAATGCTTCAATAATAAATTCCTTGAGATTCTAAGCACTTTGGCTTCTGTTAGAAGACTTAATGTAAAATCCAACTACATGCCATGGCTGACTAAAAAACGAAACAACTACTCAAGGACAAGAGACAAGGCATGGACTTACTACCACAGTAAAAAAAAAAAAAACTTGTTTTGAAACTTACTGTCATTTAAGAAGCAAATCTAAATCCCAAACCAAAAATGATAAGAAAACCTACTATACTCATATTCAACAATACCATTACAATAATCCCAAACATGTTTTTAGCAGTATAAAAAAACTTCTTCAACCTGGGCAATCTTCAACTCCATCCCTGACCTCCTCCAACAACAAAGATATTCTTGCCACTCAATTCAGCTCTTTCTTTACAAACTGCATCCTGTCTCTGTTAAATAATACAAACACCCTACCAACCATCCACTCATATCCTCTACTACTTCTACTGTCTTCTCCCATAAGCCCATGCAAACTTCTACTATAAGAAAACTACTACATAAGCAAAAACCCACAACCCTTGCAATTGATCAGTTACCCAATACATACCTTAAGTTAGCAGCTGACTCCATAGCCTATCCTACCTCTCTGTTGATCAACAGATCAATCAGATAACAGTACGTCCTCAAACTTTGGAAAACTTCATACATCATTCTTCTACACAAAGGTGGTGTCTCAATAGAATTTTCAAACTACAGACCAATAGCTATCCTCCTACCATTGTCTAAAATCCTCAAAAAATGCATCCACACTCAGCTTATGGACTACCTTACCTGCAACAATCTACTAATAAACTCCCAGCATGGCTTCAGGCCAAAGCATTGTACAACTTCTGCCCTACTAAGCTTCACTGACACTATTAATCACCTAAAAAATTATGGGAAACAAGTTGCATCCATTTTCTTAGCTATGTCCAAGGCATTCGAGACAGTATCTCATCAAAAACTCCTAAATGAACTAGCATCATTAAACCTATCTCGCTCTGCTCTCTTTTGGTTTCAAAAGGATCTTACAGACTGACAACATGCTGTGAAATAGCAAAATGACCTATCCACTCACCTACCCATTTCAATAGGGGTCCCACAAGGATCAGTCTTAGGTCCACTTCTCTTTTCAATATGCACATGATTCAACCCTAATATACACTGCCCCCCTCCCTGTCACAACTACAAGAAATAACACAAAAATCCCTTACAGACATATGATCTTACCTCTCCAAACAGCAACTAATTCTAAACCCCAACAAAACTAAACTAATTATTTTCACCAACAAAAAGCCCATCAACCCAACAACACCCTTTGTTATCTTCTCAGCCAGTGACACCAAAATAGAACCCGTTCCTCATACAAAACTACTAGGGGTCACCATCGATAGTAACCTTAGATTTGATAAGCATATCTCACTAGTTATTAAAAAGACCCATAGAAAACTTGGCACCCTCTACAGGACCAAGCAATTCCTAACCAACTCCACCAGGCATGCCATTGCCAGAACCCATCTTCGCTCCACTTTGTTATATGCCTCACCAATCTTTACGAACATCAGAAAGCAAGACCTACCCAGACTGGAGGCATGCTATAAAAAAATAGCCAAATTCACCACAAATTCCCCATATAGATCCCACCACTGTGCAGCACTCCATCAACTACACTGGCTTGAACTACCCAACCTCCTCTCTCTCTACCAATTTGCCACTGCACATACCATCATTACTAAACCTGAAAATTGTCCAGCACTCCATAATCTCATCCAACCATACTCAAACCACAGAACCCTAAGATCCACATACAAATCTCTATTAAAGGTCACTAAATCCAATAATAACTATGGAGACCCCTTATATTCCAATCAAATCTCCAAAGCCTGGAACTCCTTCCCCTGGAATATCTTTAATACCACCAACTCAGCCACGTTCAAACAACTCCTCAGGACCCACCTAACCAACAAGTGGTAATGCTGTTGTTCTTCCCCTGGCTAAACTTAACCAAGTACTTCCACCACTCACCTCTCTTTCTCTACCCTACTAAATCTCCACTTCCTCCACTGTATCTACTTGTTCATTTTTTTCCTCAATCTCTCTCTACCACCCCTCCCCCACAATCCCTCCCCCACTACTGTGACATCCATCTGCCATTTTTCTTTTCTCAACTCACCCCTCAAATACTGTAAGTTATACCTTCAAAATTTTACATACTATATAAAATCTGATAGTATCAATTTCTGTTTAATACTAAAAAAATGTTTCTGTATAATTGTTTGTATCCAAACCAGTTCATTTGTAGGTAACCTGGAATAATTTCTAGAAATATCTATTGTATATTTTTTATTTAAGTTGCTATTTTTTTTTGCATCTGTACACTACTGCTTGCTGTATTGATGTTATTATTTTTGTCTTGTATTGTAAACCAAGAAAACAACCGGAGCCTCTACTGATAAAAACCACGACACAGAACCAAAATCAGTTAGTAGAAAGACATAAATTCATTGTGGTTGCGGTCTCTCTACTAACTGATTTTGGTTCTGTGTCTTGTATTGTACTATACTGTTTTGTCTGTGGAACTTTTCTCCCTGGGCCTCAACTGGAATTGGCAATTAGAACAGTCAGACTATCCTGGTAAACAAATGTTAAATAAATAAAAATAAATAAATATTAATAACTCTGCTCTTATACTTATAATTAATATCATGTACACTATATCTAGTGTTATAAGTGAGAGTGATTATAATGGGAAGTGGAACAACAGTAAAAGTGTGTGGAATGTGCTGCATTTGAACCTAGGGCCATATGTATGGCAGTCCTACACTAACACCTGTTGCCATAAGAGAGTTGAAATAACTGTTCATGTTTCAATTCATTGCTATAAACTGCAATGTCACAACAGTGAAAAAAAAGTTGAACACACTGCACTAGAACCCAGGGCCATCTGTACTTCAGCCCTACACTTATACCAGCTGCCACATGCAATAGCATTGACTGAATGTATCCAGTTTCTATTTTTGGCTGTCTACTTTCTAGGTGGTCCACTTATCCAGTCTGCACACTGCCACGCCAGATTGCATATTGCTGTGCTTTGCACAAACATGATAAGCACAGCTAAGTCTGACATTCTTTTTCTCCGCTTCTTGTCTTTGAGTTAAGTGGTGCATCATGCAGACAGTGGCCAAAAATAAATAAATAAAATAAATAAAGGGAGAGATAGTTGAAATGAGGAAAAGCAATCTATGACATATACAGTAGAAAATGTTAGTACACATGAGATATTTCTACATAGGTCTGGATTTCAACTCTCACTCCAATGCACCTTCAGAAAACAGAATAGGTTCATAGGTTCATAGATTAGTACTAGGCTAATTGCCCTTGTGGGCCATTTTAAGCCTAGCCAATTACTCCATGTGAGAATCAAACCCTGCACCTTGTGTCTACCAGCTAAACACCTTAACCATTCTGCCATCCTCCCACCCCTTATCGCTCTTTGTCAGCCAAACAGCTTTGCAGCAAAAAACTGAAGTCATTCTTCATACAATCAACTGCAACAGGATGTACATTGATATCAAACCATAAACTGTTATTTGTACATTTATTAAATTTATTATATTAGGATGTAATGCACTTAGTGATCACACAACCTGTTATGCTTATTGCTTGCAAATATACAGCTCTGTCTTACCTTTCTGTGTTTCTTGGTCATTCATTAGTTATCTGACCAGTACTTTGAGGCATGCAGTGTGTAAGCCATTCTATATCATTGACCTTAAAATGTGTGAGGATATTAACTGGGAATAATATGATATTCAGTTACCAATAACTGAAGGGCAGGTTAGATGGCACAAACAAGCACAGAATGCTCTTTTGGGGGCACCAAATGTGAGTCACTGTTATGACACATACAAAGGTACACTGTTTTTTGGGGGGGGTAAAGCTGAGTTACTGTTATGGCACAAACAAGCATAGGCTGTTCTTTTGGGGCGAGCAAAGGTTAGTTACTGTTATGGCACAAACAAGAGTGGACTGTTCTTTTTTTGGGGGGGAGCAAAGGTGAGTTACTGCTATGGCACAAATAAGGATATGTTGCTCTTGTTACTCTCTTTGTTTTGCATCCTGCCTGTTGTTTGATCTTGTGAAGGTTGTGAAGTCAGAAACTGCAACATGTATCATTACTTTCTAACTTCTCTTTTTAATAATTTTCCAGTACAAATGTATGCTGCTAAACTGAGGGCATGCAATGCTCATCAGTACTTTTGAGAGGTATGAGTGTGTGAATCTTTGATGCCTGAGGCCTACTACTTACTAATGGACACATATAAGTCAAATAACCTTCTGATGTCACATGTTAAGATAATTTCTGTACAAATCCTGTACCAAGTGATGACATGCAAGGGTATGTCATAATATTATTAAACAATACACTCCAGGTTCAGAACTTACCCTGCAAATGCAGCAGTTGCAACAGTGTTAGTTCAGGGATGACTCTGATGCAAGCAGTACACAGCCAATACATGGGGAGGTAAAGGTTGTGTGAATTACCTGGCATCAATGTTAATATATGTATGTGAGTAGGTAGGGAGTAGTCTTAGGCCCCTAGGTGGTGAGTGAGTGTGCTATGCTTTGTCTCATAGCCAATGCAAGGGCATACAGAGCACGGCTATGTCTGCCTACACCCACAACAGCTGGTGGTTCCCCATGTGACTCCTCATCTGCCTGTGGCTGTGGTGACCTTGCCATTGGTAGTGGGATGTGTACTCCTTCCACTTGCTGATTCTGCTGAAGCTGTTTCCTCAGGATTATGTTGTGTAGCATGGCACACAGTGAAACACAACATATTCGGAAGCACAGTAAATCTGGTAGATTAGAAAAACTAGCTCAACTGAATAAAACAAATCACCGGAAAGCAGGAGCAGTTGAGATAGCTTGTTTAATAACACGTGCAAGTTAAAAACCTTCGCCAATTAAGGTTTCTTCAGGCAGAATAAAATAACAGTGAAGCTCAACATTTAAATAGTAAATAGTCACATTGTCACTAATTCACTAAAAACAATTAATGAATTAAGTAAATTTAAAAATTAATAAATTAATAATTGAATAAACAAATTTAATCATCTAAACACATTTATGTAATTATTTTAGCAAGGGTTTTAGGGATGCACAATCATTAAGTCCTGGGGCTATATGTGCTTTCAGATGTAAAATCCAGTAATATTCATCTAACTCGGTACTATGAATGATATTTCCCCCCCCCACAGGAGTGGCTCACTTAAAACATACTGTGAAGATTTCTCTACATGTCCATGGACTGTACTGCAGGGCTCCCCCAGACATATCTAGACACTGGAACTGTGACTTCAGCAGCCCAAACACACACTCTGTGACATTTCTGGTTTGAGCGCGTGCCTCATTATGGCATTCTTCTATGTGAGTGTGTGCATTTCTGATGGGTGTCATCAGCCGCAGTCCCACTGCATAGCCTGCATCCCCCAGTAAATGACCCTCTGGGGTATCCCCCTAGCAAACATCTTGTACAGATGGGAGGTGTGCCATACCTGTGAGTTGTGGTAACTGCCAGGGCTGTCAGCACACATGTTCAAGATAATTCCCTTTGCATTACACATTACTTGGCAGTCGATAGAGTGGTAGCCCTTTCTGTTAATGTACAACCTACCCTGTTCCCCAGTTGGTGCCTTAATTTCTACATAAGTGTAATTTATGGCATCCAGTACTTCAGGATAATGTGCTACCTGGTAGAACTGTTGCATATTTCTGGCCCTCTCCTCAGAACTATGGGGAAAATATATATATGCTCACTGGCATGTTGGAGCATAGCATCCAGGAATTGGTGGAGGATGCTGGATTTGTGACACCCTCAGCATCTCCCCTGTTGGTTGCCGAAAGGTACCTGTAGCTCATATTCTAAGGGCTATACATACCTTAGTTTCCACTGGGATGGGTTTCCTTCGGTTGGCTCTGTGCTGAGAGTGGCCGAGGTCGCAGAGTTCCTGTAGTGTGTCCTTGTCCACCCCGTAGCACTCTACAATTTCCACATCATGTAGGTTGGGAAAAGTTAAACAGGGTCTGAAAACTCTTCTCCTTCTCGGCCTAGGCATATTGGCAGCAGCAGCAGCAGCAATACTGGCTTCAGCCTGTAGTACATACAAATAGATTAAAGCAGCAGCAGCCCCTAACATTTTGTCTGTGCAGATTTTCTGTGTCTCTACTAACCAAAATTGTTGATATCTGCAGGATAAACTAGCATGGAGTCTATATGGATGCTTTATAGCTTGTTGAATAGCTCCACCATGTTGGATTGGTTGATTAGCATGTAATTAAGCTGCCTATGCTGTAATTAGCATCTATGAAACACAGAAGAAGACAGATGTAATCCATTAATATTCTGGATTATATAAAAAGACAATTCTGTAGCTAGCCAAACTGATGTTGAGGAGAGTTGTTTATGTTTGGAACACTGCAAAAATGCTTTTTCTTCATGATATATCTGTACAAAGGAGAACTGAACTTAAGCAAGTATGCTCCCATTTTGTTCCATACATACTGCATATGCTGGAATGTATTTAAGAATAGTGTGAAGCAAAGACTTTTACACTTTTGTCTGTATGCATTAGTTAGACGTGTACTGATGGCATGGGCATGTTTCTCAAGCCATTCAGAGCTACACATGATTGCCAATACATGAAAATTGAATGCTGTATCATAAATATGTGCAAATGATTCAGAGACAGGTCCTTTTATAGCACTTTTAGCATTTCAAAGATGTTTTGTTAGCAAAATGTGTCATTTGCCTATTCTTTTGTGGGGGTAAGCAAAGATGAGTTACTGTTACGGCATAAATAAGAATGGACTGTTCTTTTGGGGGGAGCAAAGCTGAGTCACTCTTACGACATAAACAAGGATATGTTGCTCTTGTTACTCTTCTTGTTTTGCATCCCGCCTGCTGTTAGTATTTCCAAATCCATAGACTGTTTTATGTTTCTCCAGTGGGTAATACTGGCTGGCTACCTTTTCTGTTTAATCTGGAAAAAGTCATTTTGTAGTTATGTGATACTTATTTGTATTATACTTCTACTGTCTTTTAGGACACTTACAAGTATGCCACTTAGGCATGTCAATCCACATTGACCCCCACTTCACCGATGCTGAAAATCAAATTACTGTGGACAGGGTTTGGCAACATAGTGCTTTTCTACTGGAAAAGGGTTGGGGAGATATGACATGCAGGATGCTAATAAGTCAGCAGATTGTTCAAAATGTGAATGGAGTGGGTGGCCACAGCAGAACATATGAATAGGTGTGCCACAGGACCATGGACATGATCACAAATGCACTGGGGTGGGCCTGTTAGGGAAGCACCACTAAGCCCCAATGAACACTTCCTGGCCAATATCAGAGATCCAGACAGCCCCCAGGAGAGTGCAGGAGAGCATGTACTGGATGTGGGTGCAACACCTTCTGACACAGCAAGCATGTCCCAGGAGGAGCTTCTAGGTAGGCTTTGTTATCTGAACAGTTGAATACTGTTGTACAGTAAAACAATTGAAATTAATAAGTTAATTATATGTCACATGTCTTTTTTTGGGGGGGGGTTGAAGATTGCTACAGTTATAAGCTTAGGTTGGAGTTGTCAGCCATGTTCTTGTTGAAAGTAGACTTAATACACATATAAATGGGGTAAATGTATTACCCCCTGTGTTACTCTTAATTGTGATGATGTTGCCCTTACCACTTGCTTAACTTCTTCCAGGACTGCAGGGACTACAGCACAGTATGTCTTCTGCAGATGGTAAGCTAAATATTTTTATGTCAGTACTGTTGAACAATTTAAAGAAATATTGTATTGTGTAATTTTGATCTCATGCCTGTTGTGTCTATTGCTGTACTTTCTGTAATAGTGGTAGCACTGTTAGTTTGTTAGCATATATTGAACTATAGTAGTGCAGCTATTAATGTATTCCTGTGTTTCTTGCTTTTTATCACAGGTGATCATGACAATGGGACTGTGGGCCCTGTGCCAACAAATGCCAGTGTATCAGCAGACTCTGATGATGATGGTGGGCAAACTGAGGCACAGTTGGGGAGTGCAGAGGTTGACTCTGACACACAGGTTGATATATAGCCATCCCTTGCATTTCCATCAGACACAGCTGGTAGGCCTACGCCTTCCCAGTCCACTTAACCCACATATATTTGGACAGGTGGAGAGTGAGGACACTGATCAGGGTCGTGTGGCTACTGCGGCTTCAGTACCTGTTGAGTCTGGCCACAGACAAAGTGTGGGGACGTGCCACAAAGGAGGATTGATGGGGTGCTTGGAGGGGGCCTGCTGAACCTCATCCATCTGGTGCAGGTGTCACTTCCTGTGCCACTCAACATATGTTTAGGGCCATCATGGAGGAACAGGCACATTCTCATAGATGCTCCAGACAAATGCTCGGAGTTGTGGATGTGGCACAATCTGACATGTGTGACTGCCTCCACTGTGTTGCTGATTAATGAATTGTATGAATGACATGTTGGAACAAGGGGTGTCTGTGATAGAATGAGGAGTGTCTTTCATGGAACTAACAGTGTCTGTGATGGAACATCTGCTGGGAAGGGAATGGCATTCTCATGGTTTAGGGCAGCCACATCATCTGCTGTCAGCCAATGTGGCCATGCCTGATCAAGCTCCCATAGTGGTAGTACTTCTACTGCTCTGTCAGTGAGTGTGCTGTCTACACCCAGATGTGTCAGGCCATGGGGTCATGGTGATGGGCTTCCCCATGAAGGGAGTTCAACCAGCAGACATCAGTCACATTCAGGTAGCAGCATCGAATCTGACTTTGGGCATGGAGGTGCCAGTGCAGAGCCAGTTAATAAACTGCCAGCTCTACCATGTGGGTCTATATCACATCATTGAACATACTATTTAGTGAATGCTTATTAGATGAACACTAATAAATTAAAAGACTAATTTAGCGAACGTTTGTTTAAGTGAAATGTTTCACTGGGTTAAAAATCAGTTGGGCAAACCAGAGAAAAACATCACCAAACAAAACCTATCATAGTGGGGGACTACACAACCCCCAATGTGGGGGGCTGTGCCCCCACTCCTCCCTAACTAAATATACCACTCTGAGATCACTCTACAGTGGGGAAGAGGGCAAATCCTGATGATGGCTGACCGGTTGTTTTCCCAGCAAAACATTTTGCTTAAACGAACATTTGCTATTTAGTGTTTTCGCTTATTAGTGTTCGACTAGGCGTTTGCTAAATAGTACGTTCGATTATATGATATAGACCCTACCATATATGTCTCACACCTGTCTGACAGACCAAGATGTAAAGCTAGCACAGAGCTTGGCTGTGTTCATGCAGAAACTCACACACTAATTTCACCTGGAGGACCCCTACAGACACATACACAGAACAGTTACTCATTTTGTCTCACTAGCCATTTGTTGTTTCATCCTGTCTGCCTTCTTCTTCTTCTTACTAACACACACTCACCAACCTTTTGTGTCAGTCTAGGATCCCCGCCGCTCCCCCCCCCCCACAAGCAACACCATGTGTATGTGATGATAACTGTGCCATACGCCTGTTTTCTATCTCTTGGATTCAGGGATCCAAAAGCTGTGTCTGATGCTCAGGGTGCATAGCTAATGTAGTGCGTAGTATATCTGCTTTTGTGTTATTGAACTGCTCATTGTACCTTTGACCTATATTGATCTTGGAAAGTTAGACAGTTGATAACATTAAAATTTCATAACTGTATAGTGAATGCTCTTGTAAAGGTTGTGAAGTCAGAAACTGCAATGTATATCATTACTTTCTAACTTCTCTCCTTAATGATTTTCCAGGACAGACGTATGGTGCACATCACTAGTCACACTATCATATTCAGATATTAAGATTGTATGGCAGCACTGTAGTCAGACCTCATCAGAACAATAATAAAGTGTAATGCTTTCTTTTGCATGTCCTTCAACAAACACATGCAAAAGCTGAAGAGACCACAGGGATTTCTCAGCAAGATAACACAGGGCCTACAAACCTTGCCATGATGTATGTGGATAGATTAAAAGCCATACTACTGTAATCTGTCTTGTATAGGATGAGGTGACATCTGCCTGGCCTCCGTGCCAGTGTCTGACCATGCCCTGGTGGGATGACTGTATATCCAAACATCTGATATAGCTTTTGACATCAGCAGTGTCTGCTGAGAATATGGTAATAACACTGTCCCACATGCTGTGGTAAACGGCTCTCTGTAATGTCAAGCAAGAGCACACACACACACACACACACACACACACACACACACACACACACACACACACTTAACTGCAGTGAGAATAGTACCCCTACATAGACTACAGAACACAGTACTTAATGCAAGCACCATGGCACAAGTCCGAATTTTACAAGATTGCAGCTGAACTTATAGTACATGACATCAGCAGACCATGTGTGAGACAAGGTGTTGGCAGGCCTGCATAGGATCATACGAGGCTACTTCCATAATGGCCCTAGGTTCATAGGTTACTAGGCTAATGGCCCTAGGGCCCTTTGAAGCCTAGCAAAGTTGTACCATTGTTCCCTTATAGACCAAGGTATGTAGTCCATATTTGCGAATCCATAATCATCACTGGTTGCCTCTGTCTAAGAGTGACATAGGTGAAACCCCTGGGGTAAATTTATGATTTCCCATCCAATTGTCCAAGTTATGCTTAAATAAGGTAATTAAGGACCTCAGCTTCATGTGAATTGGGAGTTTGTTCCCTAGAAGTGACAATCTCTGGGAGACATATCTGTATCTCCAGAATGTCCTGTTAATGTCACAGGCTAGGTTAAGGTCCCTACAATGAATGAGTCTTGTCCCATTGATTTATGGAGATGCAGCATTTCCCTTAAGGCAGGGTTCGATAGTGCTCTGTAGGCCAGGCACACATCACCTCTCAGGAGTCTATATGAGACAGTGTACAGTGACAGGGCCTTCAGTCTGTCCATGTGGGTCATGTGTTGAAGTCCATGGATTTTCTTGGTGAGAAATCTCTTTGGTCTCTCCAGTTGCTGCAAGTGTCTGGTGAGGTACAAGCAAAAGGGAGCATTATACTCTACTATTGGTCTGATGAGGGACGGGTACAATGGATTGATAACATTTTTAGTTTTGGATGCTGTGCCCTTACTTATGAGGTGTGCAACATAAAAGCCCTTCCTTACCGCTGTGGATACATGATGATCAAAGTTGACATTGCTATCAGCCTGCATTCTCAAATCTCTCACCATTGGTTTGGAACTTAGGGGGTAGCTATTGTTAATAGTGTAATTTGCAGGGACCTCTCCTTTGCTGAAAGGGATAATAGAGCATTTTCTGGATTTAAGTTTAAGTCTTTGGCTTTGGCAACAATTATTTATGTATGTAAGCCCATTTTGTAGTATGTTGATATTGTTTGGGGATTAAATGATTGCACACAGTTTGCAGTCATCAGCAAACTTGGTGAGCCACAGGCCATCTGTTATCACCTGAATTTCTGAGAAATAGATTCCAAACAGTAGGAGGTCCAGCACAGACACTTTTGGAACACCACTGGTAACAGGTCTGCTGGTAGAGCCAGAATCCCCAACTATTACTGTATGTATTCTGCTGGTGAGCCAGTTGGCTAGCAGTCTAATGATGTATGGGTTAATCCCCAGCTGGGTGAGTTTCTCAATGATGCCTGAGTGGGGGATTGTGCCAAAGGCCTTGGCCAAGTCCAGATACGCAGCATGTACCGATTTGCCTTCATTCAGGGTTTTGGTGACACTCTTGAAGAATTCCACTAGGCTTAACAGGCATGATCTGCCCTTAATGAAGCCAAACTGTGTAGGGTCAAGAGTTTGAAGGTCACCAATGTCCTTGTTGATAAGGTCCAAGATGGTTCTCTCCATGGCCTTACAGACAAGGCTGATCAGGCTAATGGGTCTATAGTTCCCAAAGTCAGTTGAGGGATCCCCTCTTTGCAAGGGGATTACAGTTGCTGTTTTCCACTCTGCCAGGACAAAGCCAGTGCTTAGGCTGTGGTTGAAGAGAGTACCCAGTGGTTCTGCTAACTGTTGCTTTACACAGTTTAGTAAGCAGCCTGGGATGTTATCCAGTCCCATACAGGCCCAGTTTTTGGCCTTTGCAATTTCTGTTATGACCTGTTCTTTGGAGATAATAGGCTGAGAACTTGTGACAGGTATGCTTTCTGGTATGATTGCTGGAGACAGGGGTTTGAAATTTATGCCAAACCTGTTTGCTAACAGGTTGGTGATGTCCTCAGGTTCAGTATGACTGGTATCATCCACTATGAATTCAGTGCAAAGCTGGGCCTTCCCTTTTACATTACAGATATAGCTAAAGAATGCCTTGTGATCATCCTTAACTATGGATGCTAATTTAGTTTTATAATTAGCTTTAGAAGACTTTACAAGATGTGTCATTTGCTTGTTCTAACTGTGCAGGGTGTTCTTCCGCTGTGACTGTTCCCTCTAATTCCTGGACATCAGATTTTTTTTCTTGTTGTATATTCTATTTATGCTAGATGTCCACCAGTGCAGCTTGTTTTTTCGTGAGCAAATTTTGATCTGTTATGGTACGGCTAAGTCTATACACTTGTAAAGGTGTGTATACAGGGCATTTGTGTACACATCTGTATATGAGTCATTACTGTCACTGGTGATAGGAGGTTTGAAACGATTTATGCCATCACTTAGGAAGCTATAGTTTGCTTTAGAGAAACTTTTAAACCTTTTGGATCCTGGGGGGGGGGGGGGGGTCAGGTACAACTGTTACACTGAATGTAACTGATTTATGGTCAGACCTTACCATGGAGGGTGTCACACATGGGGTGGTGCATCAATCTCCCATGTTGGTGAGTACTAGGCCAAGGACATTCCAGACCATTGTGGGGAGTGTGGACTAACTGTTCCAGAGCATTTGTGTATACAAAGTGCAGGAACCTTAGGTCGAGTGTGTTTGAGCTCATACATGGATCCCAGTTGATGGAAGGATAGTTAAAGTCACCCATGACTAGGGTGTTTGGCTGTATTATGAGTGACTCATGTAGGTCCTGAAAGGCACTGTATGTTTTTTGTGGTTCATGTTGGTGGACCTGTAGCTAACAATGATGTGGAGGGGGGTGTTTCCTACAGTTAGTTGGTCTCTAGGGTGTCGTGCTGCTTAACCAGTCTTGAGGTGTATTTGTCTTTTATGAAGATGGATACACCTCCTTTGGTACTTTAAAATTCATTTTGCAGCCTGAATGTGTGAAAGGCATTATAGCCATTCATGGCTGGAGTACTCTCTGTGGCCCTAAACCATGCCTCTTTGAGGAGCACTGCTTAACATGCAGTGTGAATCTATTACAGATAAGTGTGGGTCACTGGGGGATTTATCTGTCTCTCTAGCATGTTCTGTTTATGTCACAGGCTAGGTTAAGAAACCTGGACCAAATTATTCCTGTTTCATTTGATTTGCAGATGTCCAGCATTTCCAGTAGGGCAGGGTCTGAAACTTCTCTGTAGGTCAGGCATAGGTCACCTCTCAGCAGCTTGCAGGATACTGAGTACAGTAACAGGTCTCATAATCTTTCAATGTATGTGATGCTTGTATTCTCCCACTCACAAACTGCTATCTTTTCTCTATTTGTTGCAGTTGTCTGGTGAGGTACAGACAGAAGTCAGCCTTGTACTCAATTAGTGGTCTGATAAGGCTGGAGTACAACAGAGTTATGAACTCCCTGGTCTTGGATGTGATATTCGTCTGTATGAGGGCACAATGCAGAATGTGCATCTCAACACTATGATAACATAGTGATGAAAGTAGATTGCTATGAATATGTGTTCACAAGTCTCAGAACACTGTGTTTGAGCTGAGAGGGGTGCTATGTATTTCATAATTAGCAGATGTACTTCATTGCCAAAGAGAACAATGAGCCATTGTTTGCTGTAAGGTTCAGTCCGTGAGTTTGGCACCAATCATTTTTCTCTGTCAGCCCCTTCTGTAATATGTTACCATCACTGGAGGAATCTATATGAGTGTATCGGATTAACAGTCATCTGCAAATGTGGTAAACCACAGGCCCCTTCAGGGAAGTAGTTTCCACACATCTGAGGGCCCAGCACAGATCCTTGGGGCATTCCATTAGTAAGTGGCTAGTGGGGGGGGGGGGTGCAGTTCCCAACTTTGACAGTGTGTGTTCTGTTGGTGAGCCAATTGGCTATCTAGCTAGTACTGTATGGTTTAATTCCCAGATGGGGAATTTTCACTATGAAAGATGAATGTGAGATATTGTCAAAGGCCTTGGAAAACTGAACATAGGTGGTATGTCCTCTTATCTGTCATCCAGGTCTTCATGGCCAGTATCAAAGAATTCCAAGAGGTTCAATAGGCAAGATCTATCCTTGACAAACACAACATGGGTCGACTCAGATATGTTGAAGGTCACCTATGTCCCTATGGATAAGGTCCATGCAGATCTCTTCCCTAGTTTTGCAGATAAAGCTTGTTAGCCTTATGGGTAAATAGTTGTAGTTCTGCATGTTACCAGACTGATGTGCATTGCATATGATACAACATTTGATATTACTTTCTGTAGTGTACGTAATATATGTGTGGAAAAATTACTGAGACACCAGGGTTTCAGGTTTGCAG
This sequence comes from Protopterus annectens, assembly GCF_019279795.1. Taxonomy (NCBI): domain Eukaryota; kingdom Metazoa; phylum Chordata; order Ceratodontiformes; family Protopteridae; genus Protopterus; species Protopterus annectens. The sequence continues at coordinate 1,033,958,606 of NC_056744.1, forward strand.
GTAGCAAAGTGCATACACATGTCTGAAAAACACCTGCTACTTAACTGAGTCTGTGGCAGCAAGTGTTAATGCAATGATGCTTTCCTTTTGGGGACCGGATGGTACTGGGTTTTAATCCTTTTCTCTCTCTCTCTCTCTCTTTTTTTCCAGTGTATGTGCCCTGTGCCTCTTAGTGCAAACGGGGAAACAGATAAAAAATGAATGTCAGGTTTGGCTGTGTTTATCTGGTATGCACAAAGAGCAGCAGTGGACAAACTGGTCCACCCAGGAAGCAGACAGGACCCAGACAGCATTGCACAAACCCGTTAAGCAACACTGCACTGTGGTTAACAGTGAGACCTTAAGAATGAATTGTAAGATAGGGACTGTCATGCAACTAATCCTATGGCAGCAGGTGTAAGTGCATGACTGGAGTACAGATGGTCCTGGGTTCTAGTACAAGGTGTGCCATACCTCTCAGCCTCTTAGAACAAGAAATCTGGACAAAGCCCTAAATAATGGGGGGACAAAGTCCCAAAAATAGGGGCAACTTTTAAATATTATACCTACAAACCTAGAAAGTTGATGGAACAACATCCTTTGAATTAGCATTAATTTTCTGAAGGGTATAACATCTGAAACTCAAATGTCTGTCATTATTTCCTGGCTTCAGTCTTTAATGAATTCCCAAATGATTTACCAGAAAACCACAACTTTATGAAAGATGGACAAAATACATGAGACAAAACTCCAGACATTCTGTACAGTTGAGAGGTATGGGGTGTGCAGCATTTGTTTTTATTGTGGTGATATTTAACTGAAACATGAAAAGTTGTTATTTCAAATCTTTTGTGGTAGCAGGCATTAGCGTAGGACTGACATGCACATGGTCCTGGGTTCAAAAACAGCATGTTTCATACACTTTTACTGTTGTTTCACTTCCCATTATAGCCACTCTCAGTTATAACACTTGACATAGTGTATATGATATTAATTATATGTATGAGGGCTGATACACTAATATTGTGTCTGTTATTTCTTTATCTATGTATAATCACATTTATTATCAAATGTATAACTGTAGGTATAATGTGTACCATGTTCCTGTAAATATATTTCTGCTCTCTGGACTGCGACAACCTTCACATTTGTCAAGCACACATACACAACTGCCTGTACATCAAATAACCTTGCAATTGCATTGCTTGCTACTTCTGTGCACAGCTTATCATCATGCACCATGTTTACATGATAGTAAGCAGTGCACAATATTTTCAAATGCTGTGCACACTCCTAGTAAGCAAGATAACTGGAGTTGCAGGAAACCATCATTCTCCATTGCTCTTGATCCATGATAGACATGGCAGGTGTTCGTGGAGAGGGTGTGAGATTTAGGGCTCAGGGATGGGATGTCCAGGAGTCCAAGATTTTTGTTGTACTCCTAGTGAAACACCACAGAGCCAGGCTGCTGCACAGGGACAATTTGGATCTCAGTATCTAAGTCAGAGGCTTGGGATAGTTTGGCGCTGGCTATAACCAGTGCCATCTGTATTCCCTGTGTTGGTGACCAATGTAGATGTCACTACAATGACCTCCAGAGGAAAAAAGAGAGGTACCCTAAATGCTTGGATCAAGGAATTTAGGATGGCAGACATCCCACAGATGTGTAAGTATCAACTACAGATAGTACTTGTAAGGCCTAAAAGTTGATATATGCAAGACGGGTATTCATAATGGTATTCTGTTCTGTTCTGCTTTTTCCAAAGCTGTCATGGAAAGGGAGTGTAATATTAGGACCCATGGGACAAGATTGGTGAGAATGAGGGAGGCATGTGGTATCTATGCAGCAGAAGAGTAGTGTTATTGTAGCATTAAAAGTTAAAGATAGCTTGTTTGTTATTTTATATAGTTTTGTCAAATTAAGCATGCATATCTCAACTGTAAATGTAAGTATGCCTACATTAGTCTGTAGCAAAGCCAAGTCAAAGTCAAAGTAAACTTTGTTGTCATTCAAACTTCACACAACAGTGCAAACTGAATGAAATTTTGTTTCTCCAAACTCAATGTGGAAAACATCACAAGAACCATTTCAACAGACCTTACTACATGACAGCAAACCATGACAGATATAACACCCAAAACATTTTATGAATCTAAGCAGTACATTACTGCACAGAATTCCAACAGTTATCAGTATTGCACAAGAAGGCTAGTTTTGCATCTATTGGTTTATTGCACCAAAATATGAGTTGAGACTAGCATTTGAGTTATTGCAAAAAAATACGAGTTCTCATAAACATAGATATCTGCTACACCTTTTGACCATCATCATGTGTGTTATTAGTAGAGCTGAGTAGTTTGATGGCCTGTTTAAAAACGCTCTTACAGAATCTGGCGGTTTTGCACCGCAGACTACAATAGCACTTGCCAGATGATAGAAAGGAAAACAGTCCATGGGCAGGGTGAGTGAAGTCCCTGACTATTTTATTGGTTATGCTGAGATATCAAGACAAATATAGGTCCTGAATAGATGGAAGAGTGGTCCTAATAATTTTCTCGGCCACTTTCACCACCCTTTGGAGAGACTTCCAATCCGAAGCAGAGCAGTTTCCATACCATACAGAAAGACTGTTGGACAAGATGCTTTCTATAGTGCCGCAGTATAAGGTTGTGAAAACAGGAGGTGGAAGGTTTGCTCTTCTTATTCTTCAAAGAAAATGGAGATGCTGTTGCGCCCATTTGACAATGGAATGTGTGTTTATAGACCATGAGAATCCTCCACGATATATACCTTTAAGAACTTGGTGCTTTTTACCCCCTCTACTATTTCTTTGTGGATTGGGATTGGAGGGTGCACTCCATGGCTCCTTCTTAAGTTAAAAATTATCTCCTTGGTCTTGTTCACATTCAGTGCCAGGTTATTGTTGTTGCACGACACAATCAGTTGGCTAACCTACTCTTGGTAGGCTGTTTCATCATCATTACTGATGAGACTCATGGCTGTTGCATCATCTGCAAACTTAATTATGTGATTCAAACTGTACCTGGGGATGCAGTCATGGGTCAGAAAAGTGAACAACAAGGGGCTCAAGACACAACCCTGGGGTACCCCAGTGTTCATAATGATGCTCTCCAAGGTGCTCTTGCCAATACATACTGTCTGGGGTTTATGAGGAAGTCTAGTATCCAATTGCACAGTGGGGTATTGATACCCAAGATGACTGTGTTGAAGGCAGAGCTGAAGTCTATGAATAGCATATGCACATATTAGTTTTTGTTTCCCAGCTGGGCCAGAGATAAGTGAAGGGCCATTGAAATAGTGTCTGCCTTGGAGTGATTACTCTGGTATGCAAACTGGAGTGGATCAAAAGTTGCAGGAAGTCTTGATATTATATAGTCCTTGACCAGCCTTTCAAAGCACTTCATTACAGTGGAGGTGAGATCTATGGGGCGGTAGTCATTGAGGCTTGATGGTGGAGACTTCTTGGGCAATGGTATAATGGTTGTGATTTTAAAACATTTGGTTACAATGGCCTGACTCAAAGAGGTGTTAAAGATATCAGTGAGGACATCTGTCAGTTGATCAGCACAGTTCCTGAGTACCCGACCCAGAATGTTGTCAGGTCCAGCTGCTTTCCTTGGGTTTACCCTGCGTAAGGTCCTTCAAACATCAGCTGGGTTGAGATAGAGCACTTCATCGTCCTGGCTAGTAAAAGCTTTTGCAGCTGTAGAGTTGTTCTTTTCCTTACTCTGGCTAACCTAAGGGCATCCTTATCCCCTGACTTAAAGGTGGCATTGCGTGGTCTCAGAAGCTCATACATCCCACTTGTAAGCTAGGGTTTCTGGTTGGCCTGCACGGTGATGGTCTTACTGACTGTCACATCATCCATATACTTTGATATATATCCCATCACAGACTCTGTGTACTCACCTAGGTTTATATGCTGGTTTACTGTGGCCGCCTCATTGAACATGTTCCAATCTGTGCTTTCAAAACAATCTAGAAGTGCTGAGACTACTGTCTCTGGCCATATCCTTAATTGTTTCTTGGATAGCTTCCCTCTGGTTAATAATGGTCTATATGCTGGAACTAGCATTATAGAGAGATGGTCTGAGTTTCTCAGGTGTGGGTGAGGCACTGCCTTAAAATGCTAGTTTGACATTGGAATAGACCTTATCCAATATGTTATCATCTCTAGTTGCAAAATCCACGTGCTGACAGTAATGTGGTAGAACTGACTTCAGAGTGGCCTGATTGAAGTCTCCCACTATTATGCGAACATGGTCCAGATTCTGGTTTTGCAATTCACTGATCAGCTAGTATAATGTTGCCAAAGCTTCATTTATATTAGCACTGGGAGGAATGTATACAGCTGTGATACTAACCCCATTAAATTCCCTAGGCAAGAAGAATGGTCTAATTTTAGGAACATGTACTTTATATTATTAGAGCAGTGAGTGGAGACCATCTCGCAGTTGGAACACCAGTTATTGCTGACATAAATACAGGCTCCTCCTCCCTGAGATTTCCCAGTGAGAGTCTGGGATCTGTCTGCTCAAAATAATGATAGCCCCTCCACATAAACTAAACTATCATTAATATTGGAATTTAGCTAAGTCTCTGTAAAGATAAGCACATGACAGTTTCTCACCTTGCTTTGAGTAGCCAACTCTTGTCTTAGGTAGTCCATTTTGTTTTCTAAGGAGCAAATGCTTGCCAGTAAAATAGATGAAAGTGCAGGTCTGTAGGGATTACCTTTTAATCTGGCAGTGATTCCAACCCAGGATCTGCATTTTCATGGTCTTTCAAATCTCCTTCCTCTTCCCCTCCTCCTGTAACTGGTAAAAGTTGACTCTCCTTACACATAGCACTTAGGACCACGCTTGAGTATGATTCCTAACTCACAGAGTTCATAGTGTGTTTTAGGTCTCTCAGGCCCCACAGACAGTAACTCAGCAAGGCTTTCACATGGAGAGCTTAATAGTCAAAGTTCTAGCAGAGTATCTCTGCTATAATTTTGTTTTACATCTGTATTTTCATCTGATCCTGCTACTTCCTTTAATTTAAACATAAAATTAAATACATACTGCACATTTTTCTGATGAGCCGGAGCAGCTGCAGCCACATTGAGTGCCACCATCTTTAAAAAATAAAAAAAAAACAAGAGTACAATCTTAGACTTTAGTCAGAGGTTATGGGTTCAAATACCATGCTTCACAAATATACAATACTGTTCATTCTTCAATTATGTGAACTTAAAGGTTTAAAGTAAAAGCTCTGTACCAGTGGCACACATGCCCTGCTGTAAACTGCAATCTGTATAACTGGAACAAGCATATGTGCAATAAATGCACATTTCAAGGAGTACTTGTTGCAATCTGTTGTATAATGCACATCTGTTAGGAGCTGGTAGTCTTAAAAGTAATACTTATCTCTTAGGGGGCGGTAGTCCTAAGAGTGAAGGTAAGATAATAAAGTCAAATAATTGTATTAATGCATTGCATGTTACATATGATGGTACTAATCTTATCTCTTTTTTTCTCTTATCCCCAACCCTTATTTCTCTCTTTCTTTTGTCTGTTTTATAGTATTATTTGTTGTCTAAATGTGTCCATGTCATCCATATGTACCACACCAAGAAATGCTCCACAGCACAGCAGGGTAGGCCTGCCCCATAGGATCTGCCTCCTCCCACTCCACTGGCCATGACACCATTGCCCAGCATGTCTGTGAGCCAACCTGGCAGCACCACCTCTGCTGTCCCTGCACTACTTGCCCCCTCAGGTAGTCCTACCCTGGAGGATAGTCCAGTGGTTCCCTCCAAGAGCAGTTGCAGAAGTGGGGAGTTTATCACCCATTCTATGCTGACAGGGACAGTGCATAGGGCTGTGCACTGTGCTGTTGCTGTATGCCTATGCCAGATGGAGGGGCTGCTCTCCCTCATTTTACATAGGACCAAGAGGAGGAGAAGGAGACATTAAGCACTCTAGCCAGGGTGGAGTGAGGTGTCAATGATAACAGTCCAGTGGGCGAGGACTTGATTCTCAACTTGATGACCATGGGTCCTGGATGTCCCCACCCTCACCCCACCCATAGTGTCCACCGACCTCTTGTGTCCATTACCATCCCTGTCACTTGTCTTGTTTATTTTGGCTGTCTACAATTGCTTCCTCACCTACCCAACTTACCAGATCCAGAAATACCTATGACCCTTTCCCAGAATTCCTCTCGATCTCTCAAAAAAAATGAGTGCCTGTCCCACAAAAAAAAATTCTTCCTATACATAGCTCTCCATTTCGCATGTGTCTTCCTGACACACTTGATTCAGTTCAGTTGGCTACACAACATGATTGTGTTGTGGTTACCCCTCTCTCTCTCTCTTTGGAAGTGACACTCCAAATTCAATTAATATTCTGCATATATTATCAGTTTTTACTATTGAAGAAATGGATAGCTATGGTTCTTTCCTACCTCCCTCCAGCACATTCATGTATTGCTTTCCATTTGTTCTTCTCCCTGCTTGCTCCCCATTTAACCACTGTCCTATCTTCCCCATTTCTTTTCTTTAATGCATTATTGCACGATGATGCACATCATGTACCAATGCACAGCATCGGTAATACAAAAGTGTTAGATTCAGTTGTATTCAAACCCAGTACCATCCAGCCCCAAAAACAAATGTACCACTGCATTAACTCATGCTGCCATGAGGCAGTTAAGTAGCAGATGTATTCCAGAGACTCAACACTAACTGTCAGACTTTACCAATGCAGCTCACGTTTGCACAATGCTCAGCAGTGCAACAGTTGTGCAAACCCACTCCTCATTGCGCTATGGAAATGTATATATTATGCTGTATTAATGCTGTTTTCTGTCCATATCCTTTGTATGACATGAAATTACATGTAGAACCATTACAAGCTGAAGGCCCTATCTAACTATATGTCATATATTTAAAATACATCCATGTGTTGGCAACCCTTCAAGCACTTCAACTCTGGGATCTCAGTACTTTCTCTACACATATATCAACCACACTACAAAATGTAATGCACATTAATCTGGTTACGTGCAGAACTACAACTATTGACTCATACTCCTAAACTGTCTTTCAGCTTTTCCCGGTTAGGGGTTGCCACAGTGGAACTACACAGATGTCTGCTAATGACTGGCAGTGAATTTTTATGGTGTCGAGTTGCTAGCCCGGCGCCCAACATGCAAAGAAGGCACACACATGCTCGCATCTACCTGCATGTCTTTAAATTCACTCAACCATGGGGAGGATATGCAGACTCCACACAGAAGGTGCTCCAGCTGAGAATTGAACCAGAGAACCTCTTGCTGTGAGGCGACAATGCTAACCACTGCACCACCAAGGCATACCATTGGCCCATACTCCTAAAAAGCCTTATCTGCAAGGCTACTGCAGGAATCAGCATGGACCATATCGACAGGGACATAGGTGAACTACAACACATTTGACTCTACCTATGTTGGTTTTGTCTGGGTAGATCTTGCTTATTGACCCTTTTGGATTTCTTGGATACTTACCCCAAAGACCTGGATGAGGGATAACAGGATATACCACCTATGTTCAGTTATCCAAGGCCTTTGATAATATCCTCCATTCATATCTCATAGTGAAGATCTCCCATCTGGGAATTAGACCATACAATACTAGATGGAACGCCAACTTACTCAATGACAGAACACATACTCACAAAGTTGGGGACTGCACCTCCACCTCTAGCCCACTCACCAGTGGAATACCACATGGATCTGTGCTTGGCCCTCAACTGTTTGGAAAATACTTCCTTAAAGCACTGGTAACACTAGATGGTCTGTCGGTTACCAAGTTTTCAGATGACTGTTAACCGGGTACACTCATATAGAGTCCCCCAATGATGGTAACATATTACAGTAGGGGCGACAGAGACTGATGATTGGTGGCAAACTCACAGACTGAACTTTAAGCATACAATGACTCTTTGTCACATTTGTCAATGACATACCCTTGGAAATTATGATATACATAGCACCCCTCTAAGCTCAAACACAATGTTGTGAGACTTGGGAACACGTGCTGAGAGTAATCTACACTTTCATCATTATGTGCCCATACTAGTGACACACACAATCTGCATTGCATACATTATACATATGGACATCACATCCAAGACAAGGGTAGTCATACCTCTACTGTACTCTACACTTATCACATCAATAATGGAGTACAATACTCACATCGCTCTGTACCTCACCAGACAGCTGCAGCAATTTGGGAGAGCACAGGGCTGTACCTGGGAGACTTTAAGGCCTCCAAACATGACATACATGTAAAGACTGACATACCTGTCACTGTACTTGGTATCATCCAGACTACTGAGAAGTGACCTATGATTGTCCTGCAGAGCAGTCTCAGACTCTGCCCTTCTGGAAATAATGGACATCTGCAATTCAAATGGGACAATTATACTTTGTCCCAGGGTTCTCAACCTAGCCTGTGGCATAAACAGAACATGCTGGGGAGACAGATATATCCCACAACAATTCACACTCCTCTGTAATAGGTTCCCACTGCATATGAAGCAGTTCTACTTAAAGACCCTGCTCAAGCTCAACCTTGACTACTGGTTGGGTGATTGTAAAGTCACCTCTGGGCTAGCACCTATGTCCCTCATGGACAGGGCTAGTTGGTGCTATTGACAAACACGCTCTGCTAAAAACGACCATCCAGGTATGTTCAATAAGGGTACTTGTGTTTTTACACAGCTAGGCTTCTAAACACCTTAGTGGTATTAGGTTAGTAGGCTCAAATGAACCTATGAAGCTATGTGCCTATGCAGCCCTCACAACCTGTTGACCCCCACATGGCCTGCTGATGTCATCTACTACAAGTTCACCTGTACTCTTATATAAACCAGACTTGTGCCATGGCACTTGTGTAATGTACTGTGCTCTGTAGTCTGTGTACTTAGGTAGGGGTTCTGTTCTCACTGCAGTCAACCGGATGTGTGTCTGAACAGCAGAGCAGATTACTGTATCCTACAGTTACTTCTCCAATTGTATGGATTGCCAGTATTTTGATACTTGTTCATGCCTACACATCCATTGCATCCAGGCCTCCCAACCTCTTGTCTCCCACATGGCCTGCTAATGTCATCTACTATAAGTTCACCTGCACTTTTGTATAAATTATACATCAGACTTGTGCCATAGTGCTTGCATAATGTACTGTGTTCTGTAGTCTGTGTACTTAGATAGGTAGGGGTTCTGTTCTCACTGCAGTCAACCAGATGTGTGTTTGAACAGCAAAGCAAACTAGTGTATCCTACAGTTACTTCTCCAGTTGCATGGATTGCCAGTATTTTGATACTTGCACAAGACTACACATCCATTTCATGCAGACATTCCAACCTCTTGTCTCCCACATGGCCTGCTGATGTCATGTACTAAAAGTTCACCTGCACTCTTGTAAAAATCAGATTTGTGTCATGGAGCTTGCAATAAGTACTGTGTTCTGTAGTCTGTGTACCTTAGATTGGTAGGGGGGCTGTTCTCACTGCAGTCAATGTATGTGTGTGTGTGTGTGTGTGTGTGTGTGTGTGTGTTTCTGTGTCTAGACAGCAGAGCAGATGTGTATATCCTACAGCTAGGGCTGGCCTTTGGTCATCTGGTGCCCTAGGCAAAAGGGCTCCACAGCAACCCCCCACACCACCTGGTGCCACCCCCATCCTGGTCTGCCTACAACATCCAGATTACTAGAAAAATGCTCCTGCTATAATGGCACCCTAGGTGGCTGCCTAGTTAGCCTATGCCTAAGGCGGGCTATGCCTTCAGTTACTTCTCCAACTGCATGGATTACCAGTATTTTGATACCCGCTCATGTCTACACATCCATTGAATACAGGCCTCCCAATCTGTTCTCTTCCACATGGCCTGCTGACACCATGCACTGTAAGTTCACCTGCACTCTTGTATAAGTCAGAGTTGTGCTGTTGTGCTTGCATTAAGTACTGTGTTCTGTAGTCTGTATACCTAGATAGGTAGGGGTTCTGTTCTCAATGTTGTCAAGTGTGTGTGTGTGTGTGTGTGTGTGTGTGTGTGTGTGTGTGTGTGTGTGTGTCTTTGTGAGTGTGCGTCTAGACAGCAGAGCAGAAGTGTGTATCCTACAGTTACTTCTCCAGTTACATGGATTGCCAGTATTTTGATACTTGCTCATGCCTAAATATCCATTTCATACAGGCATCCCAACCTCTTGTCTCCCACAATGCCTGCTGATGTCATCTACTATGTTTGCCTGCACTCTTGTATAAATCAGACTTGTGGCATTGCACTTGTGTTAAGAACTATGTTCTGTAGTCCATGCACTTAGACAGGTAGGGATTCTATTCTCACTGCAGTCAACTGGGTGTGTGTATGTCTAGACAGCAGAGCAGATGTGTGTATCCTACAGTTACTTTGCCAATTACATGGATCCAGCATTTTGACACTTGCTCATGCCTACACATCCATTTCATAAAGGCCTCCAAACTTCTTGTCTCTCACATGGCCTGCTGATGTCATCTACTGTAAGTTCACCTGCACTCCTGCATAAATCAGGCTAGAGCTGTGGTGCTTGTTAAATACTGAGTTCTGTAGCCTGTGTTCTGAGATAGGTAAGAGTTCTATTCTCACAGCAGTCAAGTGTGTGTGTGTGTGTGTGTGTGTGTGTGTGTGTGTGTGTGTGAGAGAGAGAGAGAGAGCTATTGCTTAAAATTACAGAGAGCATTTTACACCAGTATGTGGAATAATATTGATGCTATTATAGCAAACTTTTTAAGCAGTCACTAGATTCTGCCAAAAATGTTTACACTTTAATACATTAATTTCTACTTTACCAAGATAATTTCAACAATTCACTTTCCCAAGACAAAAAAAAATGCATCTATTTGCTGTTTGAACAATTAATTTCTATACATATATACATATAAAAAAAATGAAAGGACATTGAAAACTGATTCAAACTTTTAATAAATCCACCAAACAGTCCAAAAAATCAAATACTTAAAGGAAAAGGAATGTTGCCCTGAATGCATAGGTAACGTGAGTGGCTTTGCATTGTATGGAAAGGGTCTCTTGACTCATAGACTCCTCACTGCTCAATAGTACAGTCTTGCTCTACTCAGCAGTGAGGGATTTCAGAGCTGCATTTAATGCAGTAGTCTAGAGGAATAGCTTTTTTTTAATTGGGTAATTGCACATCCTAATGTACTGCTCTATAAGGGATCTTCCATAGCACAGTCATTTTCAGATGTCTGTGCTATGTAAAATCCATGGAGACCATTGCACAAAATATGGAAGTTTATGCAACAAATAAGCTATGTGCACCTAAGAATTTTAATGGGAGAATCTAAGCACGGCAAAATGGAATAGCTCTGGCTGCTCAAATTGCTAACTAGATAAGTAATATTTTGAGACCGAGTGTGTGTGGGTATGTCTGTGTATGAATGCATGTGTGGTACTGGGACAGTGTGTGAGTGGTTTGCATGAATGAATGGGACTGAATGTATATTGTGAGGTTGTATTTATATACAGGTACAAGCAACTCTGTGTGTTTGATGCCTATGCTTGGATTTATCTTTGTAGTATAGTTAAGGAGATCATGACTACAGTGTGTGTGTGTGTGTGTGTGTGTGTGTGTGTGTGTGTGTGTGTGTGTTTGTGTCTGAGGGCAAGGTGAAATGTGTTTGCCTTTGTGTTAAGGTCTGGCTACATGCTAATTATTTGTGCAGGATAGTAGGGCACTCAGCTGAGAAAATGTCCAAACTGCTTAGATTAGGGATTCATATTTATTCAGATCCTATTTTAGTGTGATTCATTGACACTTGTTCTTGCATATCTGTGAATCACATCAAACTGAAGTAATGCAGCTCGCAATATCTATGCACGGTGGGTTGAGCTTCCATGCAGTCTAATGATGACCAATTCTAGCCGTAGTCTTATGTATTACTTCAAATGAAAAATATGCCAAAAAAGTATACACCTAAAAACAAAACAAATGCTGTATTACACAATCATCCTCCAAAAAATAAACAAAATATGGAGAAATAAATAAGGAAATTAAAAAACATGATTTAACAATAATGTACAACTTTTTGTGCGGGTAAGGTAGGGTTTCCCTCACAACTGCTGCATGGATCTGGTCACTTGAGCTTTGGCTCTGAATCCAAGCCATGCCAGTCATAACTAAATACAATCTAACTCTGTCCAGACAATTCATTCTGTAATACTGTACCTCTGTTCAGGCTGGAAGCGGTACAAGCATGATGAAATCTTTAGATTTACATGGTATTCCAGGATGACTGCTAATTGTAACTGACATATTTAAATTATGAATAAGAAAATAAGCTGATGTTCAAGGGCTAGGATTAGATAAACAAGCGGAAAGCATTACATTCAGAGTTATTAGCAAAAAAATGCATATTCAGGGGATTTATGGCATAATTCAATGTTAGATAAATGCACAAAAAGAATGATATACACCTCTAAATTAAAGAGGTGCTTACCTCACTTGCTCAAGTTTATTTTACTACTTAATTACCTAAGCATGTCACAAAACCACAGACCAAACAACAAGTTATGACATATGAGAATAAATAAATAAAAAACTCATCAACTGAAAAAAGTGAAATATATTTACAAAAGGACAGACATTTCTCATGGAGGAAATGAAAATAAGCCATTTCTTTATAAGACCAGTATGTAACATTCATCATTTAAAATACAGTGTAACAAAAACAACAATATAACAAACAACAATGTAAATAAGTATACATATCCTGCTAAAAGAAACAAAGCTCACTAAAATTGCCAAACAGATACCACTTATAGCTAGTTACGACAGCAAATTTCAGTCTCCAGGATAAAAAGTACTGCTAAAGGTAACAACAGTGTCCCTGAATTCATAATAAAGAAAGCTGATTCCAAGATTTATGGCAATGTTTTATTTATTTATTTATTTTATTTTACATTTGTTGACCGGGCTAGTCTAGCTGGATATATGTCCATTTTCAGTAGAGGCCCGGGGAGAAAAGCTCCAGTAGTTATGATAATTTTAAACAGAGGTAGGCAATGTTAGGCGAGAGAGCAAGTTAATATAGAAAACATACAATATAATCAGAGCAAAAACGAAAAGCAAAGTAGACAAATGTTCTGTAAAAAGTCATACAGTATGTAACAGGTCACATATATCTTTGTAGATGTTACTTTAGTGCAGTTATATCAAGGGTATAAGGAGCACAAGAAGATAGAGAGGAAGACTCAATTAGTCTTGATTGTTACAGGAGCATAGCCAGTGTTTATTGAGATGAAGTTTCAATTGTCTTTTAAAAAGTGGGAGAGAAGACAAAGATAGGATTTCAGAGGGTAGTTTGTTCCACATTTTTCCAACAGAGTTGGGAAAGAAGCAGTCACCTGCAGAGTTATTGGGTTTGGTTGTTTTAATTAGTAGTTTGTTGGAAGAGCGAAGTTGTTTCAAGTTATTATATGGTGAGATGATGTTAGAGAGTATAGGTATTTTAGTTGGATGGTATAAGATCTTATGAGCTATTAAAAATTGTTGAAGTAGGAGTTGGTTTGGAAGTTCAAGCCAACCTAGTTGTTTTAGGTTCAGGCAATGGAGAGTTCTATATGGGGATCCTGTGGCAAATCTAGCAATATTATTGTAGGATGTAGATAGTTTCTTAAGGTTATTTTGAGAGAGACTTGTGTATATGGGGGAAGCATATAGAAGAGTAGAGATCAGGTGAGATCTGGCTAAGGTGGTTCTTGCTTCAGGTGTAAGGAAGGGTTTGATTCTGTAAAGGGATCCTATTTTATTATTAACTAATTTTATTGTATTGTTGATGTGAGAGTCAAAGTTGAGATTATTGTCAATAGTAATTCCTAAAAGTTTAGTAGTTGAATCTGGAGTAATAAGGGTGTTATCAGTGGAAGTAAGAGTGAAGTTGAGTGGGGTAGATTTACGGGAAGGTGAGAACAATAGCAATTTGGTTTTCTTGGGGTTAAGGAGTAGGCAGCGGTCACAAAACCATTGTTCGACAGTGGTGAAGGCTTTTTGAGTGAGTGACTGAAGTTCAGTTTGAGATTTAGCGGAGCAGATTATAATAGAATTGTCTGCATATTGTATGCAGGTAGTGTTTGGGATAGCTGATTGGAGGTCATTAATAAAGATAGAAAATAGAAGGGGGCCTAGGATAGAGCCTTGAGGTACGCCTAAAGAAATAGGAAGGAGATTAGATAATGCGTTTTTCCAGAGAACTGCTTGCTGACGATTTTCAAGGTAAGATGTAAACCAAGTTAGGGAAAGAGGATCAAGTGAGAGAGATTTTAGTATGTGTAGCATAAGTTTGTGGTTAACCATGTCGAAAGCTTTAGATAAGTCAATAAAGACTGAAGATGATAGGTTATTATTGTTGCGGTTATAGTTGATGGAGTTGGTAAAGGAGAGTAATGCTGTGGTAGTACTGTGGGAGGGTCTAAATCCATGCTGGCAGTTAGCAAGTAGGTTGTTATTCAAAAGGTGGTTAAGGAGTTGCTTATGGATACATTTTTCCATGATTTTAGCTATAGGTGATAGAAGTGCTATGGGACGAAAGTTAGAGAAGTCGTTAGAATTACCCCCTTTGTGTAGTGGGATGATGTGAGATATCTTCCAGTATGAGGGAAAAATTCCTTCTTTTATGGATCTATTTATCAGAATGGAAATGGGATAGGCAATCGCTTTGGCTCCTATTTGCAGGAATTCTGCAGTGAGTTTGTCTGCAGAGGGGGTGGTAGGTCTTAGTTTTTGGAGCAATGATAAGATAAAGGAGGTAGATACAGGTTGTAAGTGAAAGGAAGGAGGTGAATTTAAAGTAGGTAAGAGTAGCTTAGAGGTGTCAGGAGCTAGGTGATTAGCAAGGGTTTGGATAGTATTAGTGAAAAATGAATTAAAGTCGTTGGCTATTTGTGTGAGATTCTCTGGGTTAGAGTCTTGAGGATTGGGTGTGATAGACTGGCCTGGGGATAATAAGTTATTAATGCTGGCCCAGAATTTTTTAGGTTCCTTTTTGGAGGTTTGTTGTAATTGTAGGTAATAATTTTTTTTCAGTTAGGATGGCTTTTTTTGTTATGTTTCTAAGCTCTCTGAAGTTTTGGTGGTCAGTTAAGTTTTTAGTGGTACGCCATTTAGCCCAAGATTTGTTTCTGAGGATGACTTTTTGTCTAGTATTGTTGGACAGCCAGGGTGCTGCTTTGGCTTTGATTCTGATAGTATGACTAGGGGCATGGTTATCCAGGATGGCTAAGAATGTGGAATTAAAATGTTCAATGGCTTCATTAAGTGGAAGATTTTTTAGTGGGGACCAATTACATTGTTCTACTTCAGTTAGAAAAAGGTCAGAGTTAAAATTATTTTTTGAACGTAATGTTCTAAAAGTGGTTGGTAAAGTTAGGTTGGTTTTATGTCTAATTATGTAAGTAAGTGAGTGGTCACTTAGATCATCTGGTAGGGTCCCTGTTTGGTAGGTTTGTTCGGGGGTATTAGTAAGAATCCAATCTAAGGTGGTCTTATTGTTGTTGGTTTTGTTAGTTCTGGTGGGACAATTAATGAGTTGTGTGAAGCCATATAGGTTTATGTGGGAGGTAGGGTTTGCACTATTACAGGAATACCAATCAATGTTGAAATCACCTAAGACTAGTGTTTCTTGAGGGAGATAGGTGGAGAGTGAACTAAGGATGCATTCAAGTATGCCGATGTTATTTCCAGGGGGAAGATAAACACATATGATGTTAATGACTTTACTGTTGTTGACTTGAAGTTTGGAGCTGATTATCTCTGCAGGATTATCTGGGCAGATAGTCTGATTTATAGTACTAATTTGGAATTGTGCTTTATAGATAATTGCTAACCCTCCTCCCTTTTTAGCAGTGCGATCAAGTCTAATGATGTTATACCCAGGTGGTGTTATTTCGTTGTCTTTGATGGAAGGTTTTAGCCATGTTTCAGTTAAACATAAAATATCAAATTGATGTGTTTCTAGAAAGGCATGGACTTGAGTAATTTTATTACAAATACTTCTTATATTGAGTTGCGCAATAGAGAGTGAGTTGGTAGGTAAGGTAGATGATAAAGAAATAGCTTTGTCATGTTTATTGTAGGTAACAATTTCAAGGCAACAAATTCAATGTTCAAGATGGTATTCACAAATAGCCACCAATGAGCAAAACAACTGTCAAATAAAACTGCACACACTGAATGCTGGCAAATGTATGTAGACTGCCTACAAAAAAAAAAAAAATCAAGACATTACTGCTGTTACAAAAATATCCACTTCACTTCAACACTTCATCACAATATTAGACTTAGTGGGCCATCAGCTGTAATAATTCCTAGCTAAAACACTCTGTATAATAAAGGCTTCAACAAATGCCCAAAGACTTCCACAAACCTACAACTTAACTGAAAAATTCTCCAACTCACTGAAGGACAAAAAACAGGACACTTCACACTTTAGTGAAAATGATGCCCAAAACCATCCAGGGAAACCATCCAAACAAGCAAATGTAAAATGGAAATAAAATATAAATATAAACATACACACCACACATACACACACATATCTAGCTATATATATATATATATATATATATACATATATATATATATATATATGTATATATATATACATATATATATATATATATATATGTATATATATATATATGTATATATATCTATCTATATATCTATATATCTATAAATATATGTATATATACATGTATATACATATATATATATATATATATATATATATACATACGTATATACGTATATATACATATATATATACAAAGTCCACAAATAATCCCAGCACTCGAAAATAAATCACAATGTCAGCATAAAGTAGAAGGTAATTTATTAGGACATCCACAGCCCCATAACACAAACCGGTGGCCGGTTTCGCTCACAGCGTCCTCAGTCTGCAGTCAAAAAATAGAAAGGCAGATCTAAATATACGCGCAATGCGTAAGATATGCGTCACTCATTAAAGAAACAGTGCCTGGAAAATAACCATTTAACCCGAGCTCATAATAGCTACGGACTAAAGTTGTTTATGCTTGTCTGTATATAAAAGTGAAAATAAACAGAAAATAATGAACAAAAAATGAACAAAAAAGTGAATGTTTAAAATATATATCTCTGTAAAACACATTACTTGAATGAACAATACTATATTGTTCTTTGATAATTACTATAATGCATAATGAGATAACCTAACATTCACCCAAAAACATACAAACATATTAATACATAAACACTCCCATACCATAAAAGAAAAGAAAGAAAAAACAGGCCAATATAGAACACCTTATAAACAACCACACTACCTTACATCAAATGCTTTAAAAAATACAAAAATGAATAATAAGAGTATGAGTGTGTCAGATTGACACACTCACAATCATACCAGTACCCCCTGGTAAAACCCACCATCTGATAGCAAAAGTGCAACAGAGTTAATAAACCCCAATGGCCTATATAAGATTGGAAATATGCAAAAATGTTTCTGATAGAAACATATAATATGTCAAAAACCACAATTATTACCAGTGGTCATTTAACCCTGGTTTGAACATGGCCCCCAGGTTTGTAATCCAACGGCGCTCCTTATTTGTTAACATTTGGTGTTTATGACTGTCCCCTAAATTTGGTGCCACAACTTTATCCAAACCTATAAAAATAAAGTGTGATGTAGGATGAACTAATTTGTGTTTATATAGCGCACTTCTTGTGCGTTGACACTTGATGTCACTGATATGTAAGCAAATCCTTTGCTTCAACGCACAAGAAGTTTGCCCTACATAAAAAGCTCCACACTGGCACACAGCCATATATATTACCCAAGTGCTATTGCATGTAATAAAGCATCGTATGTCAAATACCTTTTTTGTATTGACTGATGTGAAAGATGTAGTTTTAGCCATGACTTTACATTGTTTACATGTACCACAAAATGTACTCCCCTTAATACCCAGTGTATCAGTGTTGGATAGATGATCTTTTTTAAATTTAGAAAAATATTGGCCTAGGTTCTTACCCCTTTTGTATCCAAAGTGACAAACACTGTCAATGTGTTTGCTGAAAAACGCATCAGATTCCAAAATATGCCAGTGCTTCATTAATACATTTTTGATAGAAAATGTATTAGTTCCATAGGTTGTAATGAACCTAGTATAGGGACCATCACCTTTACGTGCCCTATCGATCAATAGGGAGTCCCTGTCTATAGAACAAGCATCATGGTTGGCCCTACTGATTATATTCCTATGATAACCCCTATGTAGAAATCTAGACTCTAAATCCAAAGCTTTGTTGTGATACCGTTCATCAGAAGAACAAATCTTTCTGACTCGTTGAAACTGTGACCCAGGTATATTTAAGATAGTGTGGGGGGGGTGGCAGCTATTGGCATGTAACAGGGCATTTTTGGAGAAAGGTTTTCTATATAAATCAGTATACAGAGAACCATCAATCTCCTTGCCCACTAGAACATCCAAGAATTCTACTTCATGCAAATTAATATTGCCTGTAAATTTTAGACCATGAACATTAGAATTCAAATATGATATAAAAATTTGCCAAAGCTCCCTGGACCCCCCCTCACACTACCCAACAATCATCAAGGTATCTTCTCCACATGATTAAATATGGCTTGAACATTAGGGGTATAGTATAAATGTACTGTATTTCAAAATATCCCATAAACAGGTCAGCATAGGTGGGGGCAAAAGTAGCCCCCATCGCTGTGCCCTTAACCTGTAAATACCACTGTTGATTAAATGTAAAGGCATTATGTTCAAGCATTAACCCAAGAATATTAATCAAAAATTCTTGCTCTTCACTGGAGAAGACACCTGAGTAGTTCATCCAATATTTAATTGCCTCAATGCCTCCCGTATGTGGTATAGATGTATAGAGGGATTGGACATCTAATGTTCCCAAAAATTGATCTCTGTCCACTTGGATATCGTCTATTAATGCCAGAAATTGTTGTGTGTCCCTAATTCGAGCTCTTACATAGGACAACAATTTCTTCAATTTGAATTCCAAGTATTCAGAGAGCGGTTCGGTCAATGATCCTCTCCCTGCTACTATCGGACGTCCTGGGGGGTTCAAAAGGTCCTTGTGCACCTTAGGCAATATATAAAAATATTGTAAAACTGGATAGTCTACTTGTAGTTCTTTTAACAACTGTGGTGTAATAAACTGACGTTCACAACTTAGCTTTAAATATTCATCAATGACCTGTTTATGTTGTGAAATAGGATCAAAATCAAGGCTGATATAGTATTCAGTGTTAGACAGTTGTTTGTATGCTTCTGCTAAATAATGTTTTCTATCCCATATGACTACTGCCCCACCCTTATCTGCCCCAACTATCACTATATTTTTATTGTTCTTAAGGTTAATTAGGGCTTTATTTTCTTCCCTAGTCAAATTATACTGTTTTTTTGAAAAAATCTCAGACTCATGTAGATGTAGGTCTTTGATTACCAATTGTTCAAACAGTTTGACTGTACTATGATAGGGTGGCGTGAACTGTGATTTCTTAAATTTAAATCCAGTTCTGTTCTCATATTGTGTCACATGCTCAGAATCTGAAAAAAAATGTTTCAAATTAAGTTTTCTGCAGAAGCATTTTACATCATTAATGACATCAAAATGAGATACAAAAAAAGAAGGAATAAATCCTAGGCCTTTATTAAGCACACTGATTTCACTGGAGGAAAACTCCAGGTCAGTTAAATTAATGACCAAGTTATCAATATCATTATTCAACTGTCCACTGGATAGTCCATCTACAATTTGTGTTGTAACATTTGTTCCTTGAAAGCTTTCAATATGACATCTTCTGCCCCCTCGATGTTTACGCCCTGCCCTTCTAAAGGGGCTTTAAATCTTTTAGACAAAGGTGATGGAACCTCTAGTACACTTTCAGGTTCCGTGTCAGTATTAGACACACTAGAAGAAAAATCAGAGGCGCTTGTAGTATCATCTTGCCGCCTTAAAATAGACTTCACCCTCTTTCTTTTGGGCCTGGGAGTTAGCTTATCTTCATTGAAACGAACACCCTTTTTGGTTTTCTTCCAAGTATACATGGTACATTGCTTAAAGTCATTTACATCACGTTGGTATTTTTGTAGTTTCCGCTTAGAAAGTTCTTTATCATATTTCTCTGAATCATTCATAAATTTAGTATAAAGATTCTCATATTCAGAGGCATTCACAAATTTTTGCGTGCTTTCATAACATTCATCAAGTTTGGACAACAACTTAGGCAGCTGTAACTCATAGTGTTCAACCAAAAGTTCCAAAAACATGCTTGAAGCAGTTGCTTGTATGCTCCTCCATTTCGCCATAAAGTTCTCATCCATATTGCCCAAACCCAGTTCCACATACACTCTTAAGCCCCTCGGTGCAATTTTAGCAACTAAGTACGCCTTTAATAATTTACAATGCCAGACATTAGCCCTGACACGTTTAGATGCCTCTAATAAACCATTGAAACATTCTGTTGCTTCCGTGGGTTTATAGCGTGTAGCTGACCCGCTGGCATTTCTTTCCATTACACCAGTAAAACAAGCACTGTCATCTTTATCAGACGACAAACTTTTAATGTAACTCAAAAAATCAGTACCTTTCGCCATGACTTTAAGGCCGTAGTAGGAAAAATATCACCTTCTTACTCTTAAGCTGACCAATGAATCAATGTCGAACAAGTGTAAACCCGTATGTATTCACAAAACAGAACACTTTTTCGATCAAGGCCCTCCACAATAAAGATGGAATACTCAGGCCCTCAAAGTAGAATAATCCACAAAAAGAGTAGTTCCAGCACTCCGTAAAAGACAAACCAAACACAGAAATGATGCACGGAACCAATTGGTGCTCGGGCTATATACACAAAGTCCACAGATAATCCCAGCACTCGAAAATAAATCACAATGTCAGCATAAAGTAGAAGGTAATTTATTAGGACATCCACAGCCCCATAACACAAACCGGTGGCCGGTTTCGCTCACAGCGTCCTCAGTGTGCAGTCAAAAAATAGAAAGGCAGATCTAAATATACGCGCAATGCGTAAGATATGCGTCACTCATTAAAGAAACAGTGCCTGGAAAATAACCATTTAACCCGAGCTCATAATAGCTACGGACTAGAGTTGTTTATGCTTGTCTGTATATAAAAGTGAAAATAAACAGAAAATAATGAACAAAAAATGTATATATATATGTATATATATCTATAAATATATATATATATATATATATATATATATATATATATATGGGTCTACTTCACTTACCAGAAATACCATAAGACCGACATTTGAAATACCGAGACCAAAACACCGACTCCTCATATACCCGACTGTTGAAAATACCGACGTGCATAAGCCCGAATATCCAAAACACCGACAATCACATTCCTGATGTGCAGCACACCGAATATCAAAATATCGACATAATAATGTCCAAATACCTTAATCACAAGCGCACAGGCGAAAGGGCCAAATCAAACAGAATATATAACAGAACACTGTGGTATTTGCAAACGCTAACTTTAGGCACCGTAATGTATAAATGAACTATACGTAGTACGTACGTGTTGAAGGCTAAACACAGAGGTTCCCTTGTCACCCTCTAAATGTACATTTGTCAAGTTCTATTTTTCCAGACATCCATTTGGAAATCATATAAACACGAGAAAACTAAGGTCCACCACCGAACAATCACTAAGAGATATTATCTGCAAAACAACAGTACTCACATATGCCGACATCTTGCGTTAACTTAATTTATGTCCCATATGGAGATTCCAGTAAACTGTGAGTTCATATTTTCACATACAATACAACAGCTAATGCCAATGAAATCTAGCATTAGAACTTCAGGTTAGCATCCAACAGTTCGTATACACTTCTGATTACATCTTTAATAATTTAGCTATTGCTCTAAAAAACTGGAGTAAAGAGTTGGTCTCCTTATTGGCTGATACCGTTTCAAACTGCTGGCGCCGCAAAATCAATTTCCTCTTCTTTGGGGATGGTGGAAATCCCGTGGCCATCCGTACCCTCAACTCATCCACACGGTCCTGTTCACATATCAGTGCTGACATCAGTACATGCAGATCGGTACCTCTACCACCCAGGAGACATTTTAGCCTCCTGTGCCATGCTTCGACAGAATTTTGTGTGCGAGGTAGAAATAACTCATTCAATTCAAAGACATTCCAAAATGAGATTGGAAATAGCGGTGGGAAATGTACACTAGATGTGGTACGAGTATTAAATTTATGTAGGCAACCGTACACATACCAATCAGAAAAGTACTTTAACAGTTCCCTACCTTCAACAGGGAAAGTTTCCTTAATACGTTTGAATGTTTCCTGTACTTCACTGTCCTTCACAAAAGCTAATGCGGCCAGAGACTTTACAGCTAGTTGGAAGGATGAGCTACCATTGTATAGTGAAGATAAGCCTAAAGACTGTACTTTATGCCATAAGTTTTGGCCAAAGTGGAATAGGCATCCTTTCGGCTGTGCATCTGGAACATTCAATCTGATATTGTTAATCCTTGTCCACTTCCTTACGTATGGGTTACAGTTCCGATATTGGAACAGAGCCGGCCATATACCAAGCTCGTGCCATCAATAAACTCTCGAGCTAAGCAATCTCTTACCCATAATCCCCCTCTCCCTGTTACCTCAGATTTTGTTTGCCGCATCGCCATCAGGTTGTGTCAGGTTGTTGCTCTTGAGCTAAGTGAAACCTTTTTTTGTCCTTTTATTTCAAAATAAGGACTTTTTCTCTCAGAAAAGTTGATTTTCTGATCTCTCTTACCTCAGACTCAGCAGGTGCATTCTTCAACCTCACGAGTGGTCCCTGAATCCTCTTATAACAGCAGAGATCTTCCACCGTTGGGGCCATCTGTGCTGCAACTTCTTTGCATCCCCGACCAACTTCAAATGCAGCAACTACTTTGCCCTGATTCCCCCTCCGGGACAGTCAGCCAGGGACACTCTAGTTCACAATTGGCCCTCGGGCCTTCTTTATGCCTTCCCATCCACTCCCCTCATTCCCCAGTTTCTAAAGAAAGCCCATCGATTGAAGAGCAAAGTGATCCTTATTGCTCCATATTGGCCTCGTCAGATTTGGTTCCCCTTTCTGTGGCCTCACCTGCTAGATCAACCATGGATTCTTCTTCCAACCTCAGAGTTGATCTCCCATCCACAGAATCTGATTCACCCCAACCTGCACAGTCTGAAGCTCACAGCTTGGCTCCTCCAATTCCCTTGATTGCCAGGCAAAATGATCTTCCCCCACAAGTACGGGACATTATTATTGCATCTCATACGCCCTCCACTAGAATGACTTATCTAGGCAAATGGAAAAGATTTACCTGTTGGCTGAAAGATAAGGAAATTGATCCCTTTTCAGCACCATTGTTGATGGTACTCGAATATCTAACTGCCCTATTTCAATCGGGGCTGTAAGCATCTACCATTAGAGTACATTTGGCTGCAATCTCCAATTTCCACAAGAATATCCAACACTCCTCCCTCATGTCTCACAAGTTATGTAAAGCCTTCATAAAGGGTGTGAATCATCTGAAACCCCCTTTAAGGGAACCTATTCAACCTTGGGATTTATCTTTAGTTCTTCAAGCTCTGACATTGCCCCCTTTTGAACCAGCTGCTTCATGCGACCTCAAATATCTGTTGTGGAAGACCTTGTTTTTGGTCGCTATTACTTCTGCCAGACGTATCTCTGAGCTTCAGGCCCTATGTACAAAGAGTCCATACTTGATTTTTCATCCAGACAGGGTATCCTTAAGAACTAACCCTTCCTTCTTGCCAAAAGTCATTTCTGAAATATCTATTAATCACACCATTGAATTGCCATTGTTTTTTCCTGATCATTCTAATGAGGGAGAGTACTGCCTACATACAATAGACGTACACAGACAACTCCGTTTCTATTTGCAAAGGACTAAATCTTTCCGTAAATCAGACCAATTATTCTTGTCTTTTTCTGGATCTAGATTAGAATGTGCTGTTGCTAAGGTCACATTGGCTAGATGGTTAAAAGACACTGTGACCCGTATTTATTCGGCACACAATACTTCTTTGCCAACTACCATCAAGGCTCATTTAACAAGGTCAGTGGCAACTTCTGCTGCCTTCCATGCCAGAGCTTCTTTACATGATATCTGTGCAACTGCAACTTGGGCCACTCCTCATACCTTTATCAATCATTACAAGTTGGACTTGGCCTCCAGGGGAAGAGCATCTTTTAGTTCTATGGTGCTCAGGAATGTCCTTCCATGAAAGGTGAATATTTCTTAGTGACATTGGACATTGCATCTTTATTTACTGTAATACCTAATGACTTTGGTGTTGAGTCTATCATGGAATTTTTGATTTCACAACCATCTTTTGTAACCAGGCATGTTGAAAATGTTTGTTCCCTTTTGGATGTAGTTTTGAAAAATAACATCTTTTTGTTTGATGAATGTTTATACCTGCAACTCACTGGTGTAGCTATGGGTACCTCTGTAGCTAACACTTATGCTAATTTGGTGTTATATCAGTGGGAGAAAACCCATATATATAGTGGAAAGAATCCTTTTACTAGCAATATATGCTTTTATCAACATTTTGTTCATGATTGTTTTATGGTTTGGAAGGGTTCGCTATTGCAGTTGAATTAATATATTCATTATTTAAATGCAACTACAGATTTTCTAAGGTTTAAAATGGAGGTTTCTGACAGTATGATTGGCTTTTTGGATGTTAAGATACAATTAGTGGAAGGACTCATTCATACCAGTATCTATAAAAAGGAAGTACATTCTGAGAGATATGTTAATTATACTAGTATGCATGCCCCACATGTCTTTAAGGGGATTGTGACCTCACAGTTTAATAGAGTGAGTAGATTAAACACCGATGATACTCTGTTTGATTTGCAATTGAAGGAGATGTCCAGGGAGTTTCTAGATAGTGGTTATGATAATAATTTGATATTGGACTTAAAAACTAAGGTCATAGCTAATAGAAGGACAACGTTGAGACCAACTTTTTTCGAGGGTGAGTGTAGTTCCGTTAGCTTGGAACGCCCTAGATCTTGTATTAGATATATTACTAGTTATAATACCAGGACTCATTTTGTAAAGCAGATTATACAAAGGAATTGGGTTGTATTGATGGCATCTAGTGAAATCAAGGATGTTTTGGGTGATAGGCCTTTCTTTTCATATAGAAATATGAAAACTTTAAAAAATTTGTTATGTTTTAAAGACCTAGGAACATCTGTAGATAGGACTCCTACCACCAAGCCAGGTACATACAGATGTTTGAATTGTTCATGTTGTTCTGATATTGTAGTTGATAGTAGTGATAAATTTATACATCCTGTTAGTGGTAAAATTTATAATTTCAATTTCTCCGCTACTTGTGTTACATCGAATGTGGTGTGTTTGGCTACTTGTGTCAAGTGCACCTCATTCTATGTGGGGAAGACCACTAGAAAATTAAAGGAACGCACTATTGAGCATAAATCAGAGATTAGAAGGGCTGTGGATAGCAATGCCCTTTATAAGCATATAGCCAGGTTTGGTATTGAGCATAGGTTTTGCTTTAGAATTATAGATGTCATGCAGCAGAGGTGGAGACAGTAATAACTTACTTGAGTTAAAAGAGTATGAGTGGATTCTTAGGTTTAATTCTGATCATTTTCCAGGTTTAAATAATATGATTACATTGAAACCTGTTCTTACTAAATTGCAACATACAAAATTGCGTTAAAGTATGTTATGTAATTTTTAATTTTTAATTTTGTGTTATGTGGTCACATGATCTTTGGACTGCTGATCGTGTGATTTTATTGACCTGTATATAAACCAGTTTGGTTTTTAGAAGTGTTTGTATTAGTATTGAGGAAGGGTTTCACCCGAAAGCTTTGCCGTTATATAAAGTGATTTTTTTCTCAGTATATTTGTTGCTTCCATGAAAGCCTCCCAGGAATAGAGGTAGCTGGGGACTCTGTCCCATACGTAAGGAAGTTGACAAGGATTAACAATATCAGATAAAGAAGTTATGTTTTACCATAACGTTCCATCTGTATTGTTGATCCTTATCCACTCATTACGACCCTCCCTCCTTCCCCCTCCTATGGCTTCTAGTGGATCTCACCATCCTTCTCTTTAGGTAATTTGACCAGAGATAGCCTCTACCTTTTTCTGACTTGCAAACTTAATCTGAGGCAACAGGGAGAGGGGGATTATGGGTAAAAGATTGCTTAGCTCAAGAGTTTATCACTGGCGCGAGCTTGGTATATGGCTGGCTCAGTTCCGATATCGGAACCATAACCCATACGTAATGAGTGGACGAGGATCAACAATACAGATGGAATGTTATGGTAAGACATAACATCTTTGCCTTACACTTTTAAGTGCAGCCACCTCAAAATCACGCAAAATATATCTCACAGTACATTCAAATCCATGCTCACTCATCAAATGAAAAATACAGTGCCACAAATAGGTACAGGACTTTAGGGACTTCTTAGACATTAGAGAAAATAACAGCGGCACAGCTTTGCTATGACTGCCGTATTTTACTAGCCCATGCACGCTATACAATTGTCTTATTGTTACACCTTTTGCAAAGAAAGTCCCATCCATTAACCAGACTGTAGCACGACTTAGGTCATATAGGTTGTTGACTGTGGAAAACACTTGTACTATAGTATCAGTTGTGCTATCACACATTTTCTTGCTAACAAACATACCCGTCTTTAAAGGGTATCTTGAGAAATCTATATTATGCAAGGTTACTTGACTGTCGGTATGTGTGATACCTTTTTTACGGCGAACACGTCCTATCTGTTGGAGTAAAGCTTTCCTATGGGGAATGCTATGTATACTATCTAATAAGGTGGTTGCCAATGCATCCTCTACTAGTAGGCATGGAGTATCTCTGCTGTAGCTTGCTCTAACCTTCAAATCACTGCAAACAATAGATCGTTCTACCTCTCCTGGATCTCCACAAAGCTGATGTGCTACACTCTTTTCTAGCTTCTCATTGTCAGGTAATAAAGTTGTGACAGCTCTTCCTCTACACTTCTGTGTAAGCTTATATTTACATCCCCAGTATCTCCTTGCATTTCAACATCTTTGCAAGTGGTATAGAAATCCATTGATTGCTAGTAGTTCTTTACTTTTCTGTGATTTTATGGTTTGGTACACATTGCTGATAATCCCAGGAGCATATTCCGCTTGTTAAGCCAACTTTTTTTAGGTATGTAGTACAACGTCTTAACATTATAACCCCCATTTATTCTTCCACACAGCGGAAATCTGTGCTTATGTACTGTCCACATAATCAGCCTGTTTAGATGTTATTCAGTCTATAGCTCGATGCTGAGTTATTAGTATTTATCGGGGATACATGTATCTATGTAAATGGTGTGCTACTACATATTTATATGAACTCTGCCAACTGTATTTGAAAATATTTGGGCTTATGCACGTCAGTGTTTTCGGGCGGCCACGGTGGAGCAGCGGTTAGCATTGCTGCCTCACAGCAAGAGGTTCTCTGGTTCTATCCTTGGCTGGGGTGCCTACTGTGCGGAGTCTGCATGTCCTCCCTGTGGTCGGGTGGGTTTCTTCCGGGTGCTCCAGTTTCCTCCCACATTCCCAAAGACATGCTGTAGGTGGATTGGACACTCTAAATTGGCCCTAGGCATGAGTGCGTGCATGTGTGTCCCTTCTGTGAAAGGTTGGGCTGTTAACTTGACACTGTAAAAAACTCCACTGCCAATCATGAGCGGACAGGTGATCTGCTGTGGTGACCACTAACTGGGAAAAAGCCAAAAGAAGAAGATGCACGTCAGTGTTTTCAACAGTCGGGTGTTTTGGTCTCGGTATTTCAAATGTCGGTCTTATGGTATTTCGGGTAAGTGAAGTAGACCCATATATATATATATATATATATATACATATATATATATATATATATATATATATATGTATATATATATATATATATATATATATATGGTAAATACATAGATAGATAAATTGATAAATATACACACATAGTGGCACTCCTGGGGCTGGCAACTACTTGTTGCCATTTTTGGGAGTCATTCTATGTCTTGTGTAAGTGAGAACAGTGTGGTAGTATATTCTGATATTATTTATTATCATTTGTTTATCAGGTTATTCCAAATGGGCACAACAACACTATTCAGTGGAGGCCCAGGGCAAAAGGTTAAAATAAGAGAAAGGAGCATAAGTTTAATAAAAATAATATAAAGAATTGTCAGTTAATTGTTAGGAGTCAAAAAGTGCATGCTATACCAATGAGTAGGTAGCCGTAAGTATTAAACATAAACAGAAAAAGTAAATAAATAAAAATACCTTGAAAATTAAGAAGAGATAAATGGAGCTTTTGCAGTATAGAAATATGCTATTTGCATTATATATGTTACAGTTATGGCTATAGGCCAAAATTAATCACCAATAAAAGAGAAAGAGAATGAGAGAGACAGAGAGAGATTTATATGAGTAATCAACAGCAAATAAACAGAGTGTAAATTATTAACATTGGTTTCTATGTTTAGACTAGCATACAGTGCTCATAGATAGTGACTTGGCTGATATAGATGGGGTAAGAAGGATGCGAGGAGTAGTTTAAAGATCCAGAAGAATGATGCTAAGTAGTAGGTTGCGAAACAGAGTTGGATGGCAGTAAATAGATGCAGATACATTGAGATAAAAGAAGAACAAAGTGAAGTGAGTTTAATGAGGTGGGTGGGAGGTATGATCTAATGGAGTGGTTTACAGAAAACGTATGGGTGAGGTAGGTGGAGAAGATTTGGAGGAAAACAGCAGGTGGACAGAAGAGGGTAGATGAAAGAATTTCAATAACAATTATTAATTGTGGGTAGACATGTTTAGCATTTGCATTATGAAGTTTAGTTGGTATTAAGGAATTTTATCCTGGCATACCTCTCAACCACTTAAAACAAAAAAAACAATTCTGGACAAAGCCATAAATAATGTAGGGACAAAGGCCAACAAACTTAGAAAGTTGCTAGAATAACAGGTTTTGAATTAGCATGAATTTTCTGAAGGGTATAAAGTCATAAACTAAAATGTCTGTCATTATTTTCTGACTTCAACCCTCAATGATTTACCAACAATTTGCCAGAAAAACAATATTTTATGAGAAACAGACCAAAAATATGAGGCAAAAATCTGGACATTCTGCACAAATCTGTACATCTGAGTGGTAGGTACCCTGATGAATGGCATGAACATGACCATGTTTCTATCAGATGCTGTTTAAATGTTATGAGTCATAGGCATGTTATAGGGAGAGTGGGATAGAGTTCCACATTTTGCATACATAGGAAGAATGAGTCATTTTTGTGTTTTAGGGAGAGTGGGGTAGAGTTCCACATTTTGGAAACATAGGAGGAGTTCAGGTAGTCACCTGCAGAGTTAATAGTTTTAGGAACAAATGGTTTTATTAGTTGAGTAATGATGAATTTTGTTGCTAATGCTTGTGCATATATCTGATATGTAGATTAGGTAATGTGTAGTGACTAATGGGAGAAGGTTAGGGTATGTTGTAATTCAGTATATTGACATTATTTTAGAGCTGAGTCATAGAGCCAATTTTCAATAGATAGTAGAAATTATTGGGTTATCTGTTGCAGGTTTTTGCAGATTCTTGACACAGCAGATTAGGCATGAGTCATTTGTATACTAGATGATGGTGGGATGTTAACTTGCAGTGTGAGCATTGTTTATAAATATGTTGAAAATGATTGGCCCCAGGAGTAACTCGTGGGGCATACCCACTGCTACAGTTGAAAAGGAAGAGATGTCCGTTTACCATTTCACAGCCTTTTATTTGCCAGTAAGTTAAAGTTAAGTAGTTGGGTTTGGATGCACTTTTCTGGTATTATAGAAAGTGGTGACAGACTGGTGATGGGCCAGTAATGGGTGTGATCTGCTAAATTCCCACCTTTATGCAGTGATAATATGTAACATGCTTTTCAGAGTTCTGATGCATAGATTTCTCTGACTGAGTGGCTTATTATTATGGAAACAGGATAGACCATGGCATCCGCTGCAAGCTTGATGTATTCAGTTAGTAGCTTTCCAGGGGCAATAGTAGTGAGTTTAAGTTTGAGGGGAAGTTTTTTGATAGTAGAGGTAAGTGTGGGCTGGAAACACAGTTTATTGGTGTCATGAGCAGATTCAGAGGCTGGGGGAGGGTTACAGGCTGTGTTCTTTAGGGAGATTACAGCATCAATGAAATGAGAGTTGAATTGTCTGACAATGCTTTAAGAATGATTACTTAAAGTAGGAGTTGGGTGAGTGAATTAAGGAACTGATTGACTGAAGACCAGAATCAATTAGATATAAATTGAGTACAGGTTTGTAGGTTTGTGTAATATGTATTTTGTTTAATTTGATTTTCCTTTTAGATGAATTTCTCAACTGTTTATATTTCAGTTTTATTCTTTTTCTGCTAGTACCAAGGCCTGTCCCTTTGATTTATTAATTGTTTAGTTGATCTTCTCAGTTGCAGAGCTGGATTCAATTTTACTCCTGCAGTCCTGATGTGGACCAATCTATTTAGAATATTTAGAAAAATTGTGTTGAATTAGGACAGTGCTGCATCCAGTTGGAGGTTATGTAATGAGCTCCAGCTTGACAGCTTTTTGGGTGGAAATTAGTGTATCTATTTAGAAAGTGGACAGGTTGCATACATGATTGTATCAATGGAATTTTTGGGCAATGATATGCTCTATAATAGGAAAATAGGGATGCGGTCAATTAAGGTATCAGGATGTGAGCCTGTGGAAATAATATTGCTAGAGATGTTAGTCAAGATACAATCTAAAGGAGATGGTCTGTTACTGTTTTTGTTGTATGTAGTTGGTGTGGAGATTAGTTGATAGAAGCCACAGAGGTTGATGGCATTGTGGGTGGATTCATTTTGTCTCTGTTTGCCAAATCAGTGTTGAAATCACTTAGTATTAAGGTTTTCTGAAGGATAGAAACTGATGGCCAAAAAATAGTTAATCAGCTGTATCTGTATTATTTTCTGAGGATATATAAATTCCTGCTATATTTGGTGTTTTGCATTATGATGATTTCAGCATTTTTTATTCTAGGCAGGCTAATGGGATCAAGAAATGTCAATATTGTTCTTGCAAAATAATATTATGACTCCTCCTGTCCTTCCCTTTTTTTCTGTTTGATTTGATGACATTGTATCCAGGTGTGAGAATTCCCTTATCTTTCATATCTTGTTTAAGCCACGTTTCTGTAACTATAGTGACTGTGAAGATAGGTGAAGGCTGCCAGTGTAGCCAGATAGAATTTTGTAGATAATTCTGTCATTTGTAAATGTCAATATAAGCCACAGGCTTGCTCTCTTAAATGGAAGAAAATGGTGTTAAATGTGAAACTGCAAAAATGTAACAACAGTGCACTCTGCTGTAAGAAAGCTGATAAGTCAAGCATTATGTAATTGTTTGATCACAAAACCCGGAGCCGACATGTCTGGATGAAGGAATTCTTGCTTTTGTTTTGAGACTAACGTTAACTGCCAGAATTTGCATGTATAATGTCTTTTATTGCTGCAGCTTCCTGACCAGGTGCAAGATCAAAAGGGCTGTTACACTCTGAGCTTCTGTTAGCCCGGGAAACAGAAAATAATGATGTAATTTGAAATGAGTCAGTGGTACTGTGTTATCAATTTAAGGACAGAGAGACTCAGATCATTTAGCGTTTGCCTTGAGAACATCCAACATCACCAGCACTTTGCCTATGCTCTATATGTAAGTTTATTTTAGAACTGTGTTTTCTCTTAGCTATAGCTAGGAAATAGGAAGATTAGATTAGTTTTTTTCTGTACTGTTGTCAGAACTTTTCTACTGTATTATTTTAAGCATTTCCCTGTGATCTCTGAACTCTTGACTAGCACTGTGTAGTAAGACATATTGTCTTGTGTTCTTATTATTTATTATTAAATATTGTTAAACCTTTCAACTGTGGCTGTTTTATGCAGAGATAATTTAAGCTCTAGAGTACATTGCATGCATATAGTGATACTCTACCAAGCTACCCCAAATAAGCATTGCTGTTCGGCCACACTTACCATTTGGATAATAATATTGCACAGTAATAACTGGACACCCTTTGTTAAGGGCCTTTTTTGTAGCTGATTTAGAGGTTGGTGGCAGTAATTTCTACCTTATAGTCTGGCAGAGAAGGGGGCATAGCTGGAGAACCTGTGCCAGTCTTCGTCAGGAGTGTCGGTGTGTCTGTATATAACTCATATCTCAAAGTATGTGTGTCAGCTACTTGGGCAGGGACACGACACACTGGTTGGACAGAGAGGGTGCTGGAGGTTTTAGCTTGACCACTAGCCTGAGATCTGGACCCTATAGCTGTGCCAGTGGGGAGTCTTATTGGGGATATGTAGACAAAGGGAGAAACCAGCCCCAGATTGACTGTGATCTCTGTGTGCTCTTAAGGGAAATTGTACTTTACTGTGTGCGTATTTGTTATCCTCCCCTATGTGGATGCCCCTCACTTGTATTAGTGGTGAGGATTGAGGCTGCTTGATTGCTGGGCCAGTGCACGGGTGTCACAATGACATCTGGGGATTATTGGACTATTCATGCAAGGACATCTGCTAGTTATTTTTAATGCTTAAGTTAACATTAATCAAGAGTAGGCCAGAGTTTTTTGTTGAATGAGGAGTAGTATTAGGAATGGGGAGAATATGGTGGAGTGAGGATATTGTAGATTTTTTTGTCAAGTCGTTGAGAATTAAAGTCACTAAATAATGGAATACATCTGAGTTTCAGACTTCATATTCCTCAGAAAAATGTATGCCAATTCAAAACATATTATCCTAGCCAATTTCTAATTTTATGCGAACAATATTTAAAAATTATCCTTGATTATGGGCCTTTATCCCCCATTATATTTGGATTTGTCCAGATTTCTCATAGTTAGAAGTTAAGAGATATGATCTGGATGGATATCTCTGGAAAGGTTGATGATCAGTGAGAAGTAGAGGGTTGATATAGGGCTGCTTTTGTTTAAATTTCAACTTATGACAAAGTGTGTGAGATGGAGGGTTAATAATGCTCTCCCAAGACACTGCTAGAAAGCAAGTAGACAGAGGAGAAAGCAGTAGTGATTTAGAAGAGTGTCACACTTCTGTGTAACAAACAAAGAATGATGAAGAGAGAAATAACCTATGTTTAATTATTTGGCCAAATGCATAAAACGTCTAGCCATATACAACTGCACCTCAGCTTGCAGTAGATGAGTTAGTGTCTGTTGGGAAAATACAGACAGAAACCTACTTAAAACATGTATTGGAAATACTAACAGGTAGTATAGTAGTAAATTGATTGCCTTTTGTTATTTCTATATCTTCCCAGTGCTGAGTGACACATTTTACTTTAGTCTGAGTAGGTGAACTCTGCGGAGCCTGTAGCAAATTCTCAGTGTTTGTATTTTATAGATTCCATGCCTTTTTTATTGAAAGCAGGCATTGTGCTTCAACTTCTGATTACATGTTTACATTTAATGTATTTCTTTTATTTATTTAAAGTCAAGTATGCTGGATCAAGAGCCTTTTCTACAGTTATGACCATCTTATACAATACAAAATAGGTGCACAAAAACAATGTATAATATATAAGGAACATGAGTGTACAATAACAGTATTAGGCTATATTAACCATCGTTGACAAAAATATAAATGAAAGCTTCTCAGAACCAGAAACCGCATAAACATGAGGGGTAACATAGGTTCCTTAAGTCAGAACACTATGGCACCAACATTTTGCAACCATTGAAGAAAACGCATTAGCTGGGTTGAGAATTCAGACTGAGTGTGATAATGTCTATGTCTCTTAGGAGAAAATCCCAAAATATAGGACTTCTAATAGAGAAATGATTTGCAGAGTAAATTATTAGTGATAAAGCCAGAGAAGCAGAAGATTTCCGTGACCTTGTGAACTACTTCAGTGTAATAAGCTGCCCAAGGCTACTGAAGTAAGCAACCTTATACCCTTTTAGAGTAAGGTTCATATCAGACAAATAACTAATGGGCAGCCACCCAAGTTCAGAGACTGGGAAGCAGTGATGTTGCCTTCTTCTTGTCTATGCCATAAACCTAGAAGTTCTATTTTGCAGAGTTTGTGACCTTTGCTGGTTGTGAATAGCAACAGTGTTGGGCATGCACAAGTGTTGCTAATGTGGCCTATTTAGGCAAAAGATTGTTTTTGCAAAAGCCTTTATTAAGCATGGCAAAGATTATTCAATAATTTGGTAACATGCAAGCTGAAATTATGGGTGGATACAGCCAAATGCCCAGGTAATTATATGCCCGAACATTCTCCAGAATACAACCTTCATGACAGGTACTATGCAGGCAGTCTTTCTACGAAATAATCGACTTATGAGCACCAAAATGTATGGGTTTGGTTTTATTATGTTTACATTTTAGGCTTAGCTACTGTAGGCACAGTACAATTACTGTGCTGTTTAGTGTGTCAGTAATAAGGGAGGGAAATTTAAGATGTGCACATTACCATTGCAAAGTGGCATATTATGAAAACCAAACAAAATGCTGTAAGTATTAATGTGTAGTGTGAAAAGCAGAGAAACAAGTACTATGTCTTGGATATCTCTGACTCTATTAGGTGGAAACTGTCCCTGTTCATTGGTTACATGAAAGTATCAGCTATGGAAAACATCCATAAACCATTTCAGAGTGCAGACTGACAGCTCTTTCAATAGGAGATTATGAAAGCTTGAGTAGAAAATCTCTGAAATATCTATAAAGTAAGCTCCCCTAAGATGGCCATCTTCCACGGCTAGGTACAGACTGTTAGTAAGGGCATGGAGTTCAGTAAGCTTGCTATGTGCCCTCCTGAAACTATGGTGCTGGCTAGAAAGGAAGCTGCAAGTTTCAGCTTAAACCTTTAGTGGCATGGCTGGTGGATTTTCTACCAATTTATTCCACAGAAGTAGGAGAGTAATCATCCTTTAGGAATCAGTTACGCGGGTCATATCAAAGTTATACTTTGGATGGGTTTGATGTTGGCTACTTTCTAAAGCACAAGAATCATGCTTGAAAACTGAGAATTTAATTTGTTAAACAGCAATTTAAATGAACAAGTCACATATTCTCAAAAATGTAGGGTATAAGCCATCAGAATTTAGGTATCCACATAAAAATAAGTTAGTTTGGGATAAACAGACCACTGAAAAGTTAAAAGACATGCAGAAACATAAAATACTGTCAGCACTTTGTAGAGGTCAAGCACTTTGGTCTCATTTAGGCTTAGTTTAGAGGAAAACTAAGACTTAGTCATTAAAAACAGTATAGGGTATTATGAAAAATGCAAGGTAAG
This sequence comes from Protopterus annectens, assembly GCF_019279795.1. NCBI lineage: Eukaryota > Metazoa > Chordata > Ceratodontiformes > Protopteridae > Protopterus > Protopterus annectens. The sequence goes on from NC_056744.1 coordinate 1,033,994,144, forward strand.
CAGTTTTACCCTAATTTTATACCACTTTTTACTTATGTTCATATATCTAAGTTACCATTATAGATAGTTAGATATCACATGGCAGCAGGAAGGCATCCAAGGGGCTGGTATGCAACAGCCACCACTATGTAAACACATGCCTTCATGAACATATAATCAAATGGTCCTTGCTCTCTTGAAGACAATGCTGACATGCAATCCATGGCATCTACCAGCGATTCTGCTGTAGTAGGTGTGCTCAAGAAGCTGCTATCATCCTTTCCCACTGAAGAGAGGTGAACTGGTTTAGCTTCATCATGTTCCTCCTCTTCTTCCATGCCAGCTTCAACAGATGCCTGAGATTTTAGTAACACTCATGTTACCTGGACCATTGTTAGAGTTTTATTCCTCTACATTTCTGGAGCTGGCTCAAACCTGATCTTTATAATCATTGCATTCACACATTATTCATCGCATATAAAAGTACTAATCATTAGTGTGTCGAATACAAGCTTGGCTGTAAATTAAAACAAAGAAATATGTGCAGAGGTTGTGTGTTTGTATGTGTGTGTATGTGTGTGTGTGTATGTATGCATGTGTGTGTGTGTGTGTGTGTGTGTGTGTGTGTGTGTGTTTCTAATAAAAATCTGCAAAATGAGGAAAAAGGAAAAGAAACACTGCTATATAAGGTAGCAGCTATAGACTCATAACAAAAAACTGCCTTACTTCTGCCAGGTTTATGAACATGCATGGCATATGCAGTGAATATTAAAGTCATTGCCCTGTATCCCTAGTTAGTGCACCAGTTGAACAAAAGAATGCAATGCACTCATGCATTTTTAACTTCTTCCTTTCATTAATATGCAATATACTTATATATTATTTTCAGCACAGACATGCAAGAGCGGACTAAAAAGGAGACCCCCCCCCCCCGAAAAACAAACTGTTATATTGCATATTATGAGAGCACATCATGCCATCAAACATAATTTCGGTGAAAAGAAAAAGAGCAAGTGCTGATTGCCAAAATTTCACTGACAGGGGAGATTGTTTTTTTCTCCATTGTTGTATAACCTTGGAATACTGCGGTGGTGGTGCTGCGGTAGCATTGTCGCCTCAGAGCAAGACGTTGTCCTGTTCGATTCTCAGCTAAAGCATCTTCTGTGTGGAGACATGCGTGAATGGGTGTACCTTCGTTGAAGGTTGTACGTCAGGGCTGGTAGCTCGGTACGTAAAAATCTGCTGCCAATCATTATGGGACTGGAGTTCCGCTGTGGCAACCCCTAACCGGGAAAAGCCGAAAGATACAACAAGTAGTTATATAACCTTGGAGTTGATATATCTAAATCTGGGGGGATGTGGGGGGGGCTGGCTGCCCTTTCATCTTACCATATTTATGCCTCTGTTTCACTGAAACATTTTAGTCTTGTCAGTAATACTGGTATGCAAGCAGAGGAAATATGTGTGTTTACTTGTGCTCTGTTGACTTTTCTACAAGAAGCATGAACTTTTAGCTTCCCCCTTTGAAAACAGAAAAAAAAACAAGATTTGTAGGATAACCAAAGGTGTATACAATACTCACTGATGCACTGAAACAAAAAATTTTAAAAGTACATCAGCACTTATTTAAACAATACCTTGCAGCACACTATAGGCTAAAACCTACGTTTCATTAGTCACATCTGAAATGACATTAGCATTTTACTATAATTTCCCTTTAATAATCTTATAGATGTCTTGATACACTGTTTTCATCAATAAGAATGTTATCCTGATGTGTGGACTGAACAAAAGTTGCTTTACCTAGAGATGTCCCAGCTGCTGCTGCAATGGACAATCAAGATGTTCTCACATAACTGTCTATGATATTTAATACTCCTGTGGCTGCTTCAACGGCATCCTATGCTATGTCATGTCAATAGCATTTAACCCTTTGAGCTGATGCCTGAACAGTTTCTGTTGTAAGCCATTTAAATTTGTAAAACCATTTTTGAATCATGTAAATGTATGTATTTTGCACATGGTGGTAACTGCTTTGTACTATTTTGGTTTGTTATGTTCAGTTTTTACCTCAACAGAGCTGTACTGAGTATTGCCTCCTAATAATGACCTAATAAGATGTTATTTCTTAATAAAATCCATGAGATTATTAGAATTGCTTGTTTCATTAGATGTATTTTTTTCCACTGAGAAAAAGTAAAATGTATAGCTACCACTTTTACTATATCAAGTTTAATAATTGAATTGTTAGTAACACCAGTAGTGTTATAAAATATTGCGTTGAATATTAATGCTTTTCTATACTTTCCTGGTGAACAGCCCTTCGGATGTAAAGGTGCACTAGTATTTTTTAGCCCACAACTAACTGTACTTCTCAGGTGTTAGGCAGCCTCATAATACATTTTCTGATCTTCAGTTTATGGATGCATCAATGATGATGGAAAAAAGGTTTACAACCCAATTGTTTTCCTTTATGCATTTAACTACTGAAGGTAAAGTTCAAGGGTGAAGTAAGTCATTTGTCACATTGCATTTTTGTACTGATGATGTTCTTGAAATTTCTTAACAATATTGGTTTACATGTACATTTACTGCAGTATTGTACATGCACAATGATATGTAAAAGTCTTTTATGCATGAAGTCCCCATGCTTTTAAATTGAATAGCAATTGAAAAAGGAGTACAGAGTGTGTCTGAATCAATAATGATAGTCATGTCTTGGGTAACTGAAATTTTACAGAATAACAGCATAACACCACAGATAACAGTCATGCTTGAAACCTTAACCTTTAGAGTTGTTGATCACATTTGTGTGTGTGCGTGTGTGTGTGTGTGTGTGTGTGTGTGTGTGTGTGTGTGTGTGTGTGCGCGTGCGTGTGTGCATGCGTGTGTGTGTGTGTGTGTGTGTGTGTGTGTGTGTGTGTGTGTGTGTGTGTGTGTGCTTGTTCAGTTGCTGGCAGCTGCAAAGACTGAATTAGAACTACTAAAGGCTTTAATACACTTTTAGTAAAAAATAAATAAATAAATATTTTTTTTTCAAGTGTGTACACTGTCCTCTTAAAGCACTGATTCATAGTGAAACTAAAAAAAATAACACATTATTGATTTCCTTTAAGGACTAACTTGTAAAGTAAGTCAAGCAAACACATGAGAACTGACACAGAAAATATTTATACAGTAAGAACATGCTGAGTCTCTTTGAAGTAATCAACCCAAACCTCAAAGTTGTCTTAGACACAGCTATGACAGTAGAGATCCTCGGCAACCTTACAAGTATTTTATCAGGGCAACATCCATGACAACACATACAGTTTCAGTTTATGGTGTCCCAACCAGTAAGCCCATAAAGAAAACCTCCATACAAACAAATGTTCTTATCATAACTCATAGGCACACAAATGTTCCACTCACTAAGCAGAGGAATGGGTGGGATCAGGGTCAGCTGTCTATCAGGGGCTAGGATCTGCCAGATCATGCATACATTCAGGTCATTAAACTGCAATTATCAGTATATGTCTATCTTTGCACATGTGGGTGTAAATGACCTGAGACATACCATTCTGGACTATATGAAAAGAGACATGATGATGGTCTGAGACTATGTGTCCCAGTCTGGTATGAGCCTAGCACTAAGTAGCACTCTACGTTCTCTAACAATGATGCCACAATATCAGCAACATATTATTAACAATTGGCTTAGTTTTTGGTGTGATTGAAAGGGGGTATAATATTTGTCAGCTTGGGAGGATATGGTTGACAGACCATGCTACTTTAACAGGGACATTCTACACCTGTCCCCTTTAGGCTTTCAAATAATGGATAAAACGTTATCCAACCCATAGTACTTTTTTTAGGCAATGCCAACCTGATAAACCTTGCAACTTAGCAAAACCAACCCAAGATAATCTAAAGGTATTACTGCTCAATGCCAGGTGCCTAAACAAAAAAAACTCCACTCCCTGCAAGCTCTTCTTTCTTTGGAGAATGTAGAGATCTGTGTAGTTATGGAGACATGGTTAAAAGCCACTTAGAGTACACTGGTAGTGCCACGTGATAATCACCTCCACACATTTAGACCAGCTACTGCACAAAAAGAGACAAAAGGTGTAGGTGTCTCAATATTCATCAAAAACAGTCACACCTCAGGAATGGATGAGCAGTATGACACACTTGAGCTTCTCCATGTCCAACTCACCATAAGTAAAGTCCCATACCATATTATTGCAAGCTATAGGTGCCCCTCTTTGACCTAGGATACCTATACCACATACCTAAATGAACTTAAGTCAGTTCGCTTTGAACTCAACACTATAATGCTGAGTGACTTCAGCTACCCCACAATAAACTGGGAAACGTATACAACTTCCAATAAGCAGGCCCAGCGATTCCTGGACTTGGTCAACACAAATGTTCTGGACAAGCTAGTCTGTCTCCTTACTCTGGACACCAACATCCCTGACCTGATCCTTTCAAACATGAGAAAACTTTGCACTCACCTGTGTGTAATGTCGTCACTTGCCAAGTCAGACCATAAAGCTGTCTCCTTTGAAAGTAAACTAAAACCTGTGACCCCCCCCCCCATCTAACTCTCTAACATTAAGGAATTATTGAAGGTTATTTTCCTACTACTGAGCGATACGCTGGCAAAATTCCAAGCAGCCAAACCACTTGGACTCTGTTGCCTATCCAGAATTATTCACAGAAACCCCATACCATCATGTAAACAGCTGCATTAAGCCCGGTATTTACACAAAGAAGAGTCACACTGGTGGAATCCCAATATCAACAAGTTGCATAACAAAAGGAAGAAAACTATGGTCAAAGTTAAGACATACAATACCCAACAAGGCAAGAAACCCCTCATCAAACTAAATAATAAATTCAGGAGTCTTATCAAGTTCACCAATGCCAAATTTGAGGTAACAATAGCCTTGCAGGCAATGAACAACCACAATGTCTCAAGAGATCCATTCAGTCATAATTTCCCTGGCCCTCACTAGTGAACAAGTCTTCAGTACACTCTCCAAAACAAAGAATATTGTATCTATGGGCCCGATAACATCCCAGAATGCATCATGAATAGCATGAAACATGACCTGTCAAAGTCCACAAAAAAATCTGTGGTATTTTCTTACATTCAACTTCCTTCTGGATCTTCAATATGCTGGCTTCATATCTAGCAAATGGAGGACTGCAACAGTTATCCATCTACATAAGGGCAGGCCATCTCTTGACCTGGGTAACTACAGATCCATAAGCCCAACTACCATCTGCTGACCTGGGTAACTACAGACCCATAAGTCCAACTAATCTTATATGCAAAGCCATGGAAAGAATTGTCAAGGACACTGTAAATAAAGATATAAGAAATCTTCAAATACTGGATCAACATAGTTTGTTTGGTCAAAGGCATATCAGGCCTACTCAATCTGGTGGAATTTTTTGAGAAAGTCACCAAAGCTATGGACAAGGGCAGAATGGCACACACACTGCATACCATGACTTGGTCAAAGCATTCAACATTATTCCCCATTTGGCTATTGTAGACAAACTCATGAAACTAGGAGTAAAACCCTACCGTCAACCACTGGATAGCCAAATACTTCACAGAAAGTACACAGGAAGTCGAGACAGGGGAGTCTGCCTCCACAAAAAGGTCATTCACTAGTGGAGTCCTGCCTCCACAAAAAGGTCATTCACTAGTGGAGTCCTTCAGGGCTTGGTTCTGGGGCTACTCTTTTTTGGTATCTACTTTTGGGAAGTCAAAGCTAACATTAAAGGCCTCTGGTTGACCACATTTGGGACCAAATACAAGCTTGGCACAATCAAAGAATCACTAATATCTTCCAAGAGGGCTTGTTGCAAACTAATAATTGGTGCCATGGTCTAAAAACTGAATGCCAAAAAAAGTATAATAGCATCTTTTGGAAAGATGATCAACCCTGGGACTTACCATATAAACAATATCCCCCCTAAGACTAGACCCAGTGGTTAGGGACTTTGGAACATATATGGAGAGTGATTTGGCCTTTGACAAAATGTGTCTACTGTTGTAAGGAAATCATTCTATATTGCATAACCTATATGCAAAAGTAGTCCATCCAGGCCCAAAGTTGTCTTTCTTCCACTGTAACCAGCCATTACGTCAATCATTGAGTAGAGTGACCACTTTGGTATGTACCTAGCCCCAGATATCAAACTGGAATGGCCATAAATGTTCCTCACAAAAAGAACACAAGTCATAAACTACATGGATTATGCAGAGCACCTCAAAGCCCTATCTTTATACTTAGTCTCCCACAAACTATTGAGAACTGCTCTATGTCTGACTTACAAGGCATTATCTGATCCAGTACTGATGGACTTGCTGCATATCTGCATGATTAGCAGCATTAAAAATATCTAAACTTCTCTTGTAAAATAAACATGTTGGAGGAACAGGTATGTGTCTCAGAGACTACCCTTACTCTAGAACAAGCTTCCCATCCATGTGAAGTAGAGCTTGCCCATGACCCTATTAAAATGCATCCTGGACCAATGGATGAGGAATTGGAAATTTACCCTTGGACTGGCATCTATGCCTCTATTTCTTTTAAACAAGAAACATCTTTATTAAATTATCACGTATGACATAGGCAATCATACATTTATGTAAATGAAAACAGGCCATATTGGTATAATTTTACTCACAAACATTATTCATCACAAACCATATTGACATAATTGTAGTTGCAAACATTATACTTCACTTCTAACCTATCCAGTCATTGTCAAACATTACATAGCTCATTCAAATTATGTCTTCTTTTAAATCTCGTTCCTCCTCTGCATGCATTGTTCCCATAATTTCCATTATTTTCCTCTGTAATTTCCTCCTACCCTTTTCTAAAGATCCCAGTTACAGTTGTTTTATCTCTATTACTATATTTACTACTTTTAGTAAAGTTGGTTTACACTTGATTTCACTTTTCTAGTAATTGTTTTTTTGGCAGCCAACATAATTAGACTCAGCCAGGCCTTAACTATGTCCAGGCAATTCAGATTCTGTATTTACCAATTTACTCACCCAATATCTCTGACAAAGCAGTCTGCAGGAAATCTTTAAAGTCTTCCAACTCATTACACTCCCAGAAAATATGGTCCCAGTTATCTTTTTTCTTTCCAATCACACTCCAACATTTGCTGTCTACCCGAGGAAAAATTCTTTGGAGTCTACTTGGGGTATAAAAATGCATATGTAAACACTTCCAAGCAAAGATCCTAAATCTTCTAGACTTTGTTTCATATTTGGGAGACATACATATATCATCCACATTGTTTCTTTGTGAAATGTATAGCTAATCTTTCTTCCCAATCCTTTCTAACCTCCTCTGATTGATTATTATAGTTATCAAGCAATATTTTGTAAGCTCTACTAATTATTCCTTTTTTAACTGCAGCTTCTGTTCTAGATGCTACTAAAACTATACTAGTGTTGTTCTTCCACTTAGGATCCCCCTATTTCTTTCTGTTTGTCTATACTCTGATATCAATCCTTGATAGGGAAGGCATCCTGCAGTCCAAATAAATTCTTGGTCTCTTCACAGTCTATTACCGTTCCCTCTCTAATTTTTGCTCCCAATACCTTGGTTCTTTTACCAGTTTTCTTCAATAAATTCCAGCCCCCTCTTACCTGTTGTCTGTATCCCTAATTGCAGTCATCCCTATTGCAGAATCTCCTTTCTTCATTCCTGTGTTGGCTTAGTTCTTAGAATACTCTACGCTACTTTATGGATACAATATTCTGCATGGTTACTGTTATTCTCCTTATGGATCTTCATCCAAAATCCCAGTCTCTCCTTGTTTCTTGAGCTTCTGACTTGTTTCATCCTCATCCCTTTCCACTTTGAATTATAGGTTTCTGCTTGTGCTAGGTATAGGACCCTTAACCGTGTAGCTCTGAAATACCTCTTCAAATCAGGTAATCCCAAACAGCCTTGTTCAATTGGAAGAGTCAGCTTATCCACAATTGACTCTTGCTTTCTTCCCCTCCCAGATAATATCCTTCAACTCTTTATTAATTGTTAACTACAGCTTCTCCTCTTTGAGAAAAATATGCCTAACCTGCGTATAAAAACAAAGGGACTAAAAACATTTTAACTGCTTGTATCTTGCTATTCATATCAATATAACAGAGATTCCAATTTCTTAGTTTTTGCATTGTCTTTTGTTTAGTCTCTTCCCACATATCCTTAACTGCCACATCAGAATCCTTTTTAATCCACACTCTTAAGTATTTCATTTTATCATGTCCCCATCAATATGGATATTATGCTGAACCAATTCCCATGTGGGTACACAATTTACAGCTATTGCCTTTGTTTCAGCTTTATTAATTTTGTATCCTGAAAAGATTTGAAACTGCCTCAAAATGTTCCACAGCACTGAAATGTCCTTTTCTGGTTTTATCAGGTATAAAATGATATCATCTGCAAACAGAGCCAGCTTTTCTTTACTACCATATCAATTATGTCCTTTAATTAATGAGCCTCTTATTTTCCTTGCCAGTGGTTGTAAATATAGTGCAAATAACAAAGGGGAAGAGGACTTCCTGGTTTCTCTGCTCAAACAGAAATTATCAGAGAGAAACCCTATCACTTTAATTTTCACCACATATATCCTCCTAATCAACCTTATAATTTTATTAGGGAATGCAAATGTTTCCATTGCCCTGCTTGTAAACTCCCAGGTTACTCTGTCAAATGCTTTCTCTGCATCAAGACCCACCAACGGCAGTGGTATGTTCTTACATTCAGCTTCCTTCTGGATCTTCAATATTTATTTATTTATTTATTTTTCATTTGTTGTCTGGGATAGTCCGACTGGATACATGTCCATTTTCAGCAGAGGCCCGGGGAGAAAAGCTCCAAGATCACCAAATTAGAGAAAAAATACAGTATCTACAGTAATGAACATAATACAGTTTTACAGAGGTTACATACCTAGGCAAATAATAGTAGTTCTGGGGTAAATGAGAGTCAGAGAGTAGGTCTTTTTTAAGTAATACAAGTAGATAAGAATACTGTTATCAAGTCATACAGTTAGTTACAGATACAATATTTACAATGGTTACATGCCAAAACACATTAGAGTTAAACAAGATAAGGTCAGGATAGTGCCACGGGTAAGCTAAAATAACTATTTTAATATGCTGTAAATGTTGTCAAATGTTTGCCTCCCCTCCACAAAACCACACTGATCCATGTCTATCAATTTTGGCATTACATTTGCCATTCCTTTAACCACTATAGGCAAAACCACTTCATAATTATGGATTCTGATTGAAATTGGCCTGTATTAAACCTGATCTGATGGGTCTTTACCCTCTTTAGGTATTACAGACACCACCACTTTCATCCAGGATGTTGGTGCTTCTCCTCCTCTTAAAATACAGGCACCTCTGCCTCTATTGGGCAGAGGCAGCTTTTAAATGCTCCACAGCTGAAACCCAGCTATAGGTAATTTATCCTGTCAGTTATATGTGGAAAACCATGGATAGGTTTAAAAAGGACTCCTAGGGTTGTAAGACTAGTAATCTCCTATGAACCTATGAACATACTCCCAACAAGTACTTAGCAGTTTCAAGTTCTGCCCTTTGTGCTTACATACTTTCTTTGGTTTAAAGTTAAACACATACAACTATTCCTCATACAGAAGAAAACAAGTATAGTCTATCACAAACTTTTCTTTGTACCAGTACCACTCACCATTAATAACTGCTAAGAAGAGATGAATTATAGTCAGTCAGAAAGAAAGAAGTATAGACATTGTTCACTTTTAGAATATAATTATAACTTTTTACTTCAAAATACTTAAGCTGTTGCCAAGAAATGTTTGTTTCCTAGTCCTATATCTTACATCTTTTCTCCAAAATTTACTAACCATTTTGTTAGTCTTTGAAAATTAACCCCCCTTGGAGTACTTGTAAGCAGTAACTTCAAAGTACAAAATACAGTTTACAATATGACTGATGTAAACCCCATTTTATGTCTTGTTGTTTTAGTATTCAGTGCACTCCTGAAAGATGCCTCACGTAATCTATGTACCCTCCTTCTATAGAAACTATGTGCACATTTCTTTGTAAGGCTTTGGCCACTGCTGTAGCAGCACAGCTGATATAGCATTGTGTGACACATGAACTTCAATGCAAATTGACTGGCTATTGTCAGGAGTAATCAAAATGACTACTTAGGGCAATGCCATATTTACATTTCTAAATGCCAGTTTAGCTGCACCTGCCTCTAGCAGAAATCATTACTCTGAGAAACTGCACTTGCTTTCTAAATAATTGGGGTGTGTCTAACTTCATCTTTAAACCTGTATATTGCAATGTCTGACGCACTGTAAATTACACATTTGAATGCTGTTTACAGCTTTCTATCTGAATAAATATGTAGTAAAAAAAACATTTACAATGCTCAGACAAATAAAATACTTAGCATTCCTTCTGAAACAAGCCATCACATCAGTAGATGTAGCCACTACATGAGGACTTGTACAGTATGTATGTTTATCAGACAAAAATCAATTACTTTAATCCATGTTAATCCATCTCCAAGTTGGGCTGTTACATGCAGAGTTGCCTTTTACTACCCCACTTACCTTTTTCAGTCACTGATGGCTTGCCTCTTGTATTAATCAGCTTCAGAAGGAATTTTATACAGTCTCTGAAATGGTAGTATTTGTTCTTCTTTCATCCACACTGTCTTTATACCTAATCTTCAATGTTTTTTTCAGCCCAGAGTTACATTCCTGAGCTCTGCTTTCAACTGTCTTTTTCTGTTGAGTCCAGGGGTATGCACATCCCATTTTTCTACTTCTCATTTATTTGAATGCATTTCAGACATTGTAGGGCATACATATCACCATACACACATGCACCTATCTGTCATTCTCCAAACTAACATTAACACAATCTACTACTATTCCCAGTTATGTTAGGATGTGAACTACCAGGAGAGTAAGAGTGCTACACTAAGCAAAAATGACATCAAAATATTCTGCCTACTCATTGGTCTGTCCTGGAAAACATATAATTACTTTTATTTGACAGCCAGAGGTTCAAGGTTCATTAAATCCTGCTGAAGTGGATCCTATTTCCTATTGTATCTGGAGGTAATTTACATCCTGTGACTGATACTGCTTTCCAGTATCAAGCAAAATTAATTTTCAATTCCATTTTCCTAGAAACGTTTTGTCTTTTTTCTGTCTTACTTCAAATCTGATGTTCATCTCTTTTGCCAAACACCAAAGCTATTGAAACCAAAAACTTTGTGGTATTCTTCCTTATTTGATTTTAACAGATGTTTTGGTTCTAATCAGGGTACCTACAATTAATTGACAGCTTTGTCTACCAACTGCAGCTTTATTACTGAATTCTAATCTGGTGCTCATTTTTAAAAGGGTTCTGTTATTAATTTATGGTCAATGGGGTCAATATCAAGCTCTTTTTTGTGCAATAAGAATCATGTGAAACTGAAATGACATGCATCCTATTTTACATTATCTTGCTTGGAAATCTTGAATGTGTATGTGTGTAGAATTTTAGTGTCAATATTACATGCCCAGTGTGAGCATGAATTACTACCTGAAGTCTTGCAATTGCTGTTGTTATTAAGTTGTGCCTATTTTTATCAGTTTCTGCTGTGTAACTTTTGGTTGCCATGACTAGGCTCCAGGAGGATAAGGAAAATAAGCATGGCTCTAAATTATCTCTATTACTATTAAATTGCATTTTCTTAGCACAGTACTCGGAAATGAGCATATTGTGAAACAGTGAAATGCAGAGAGATTAAAAAAAACCTAGCTGCATCATAGTAAGCAAATTTGCGCAATTAGCAGCCACATGCAGTGGGATTTAGAAAAACAAGCAACATGATGCAGCCAGGCCAAGCAGCACAGTCAGGTGTAATATATGCTAGTAACTATTGAATGACATTGCAATAAGCAACATTATTAAAATGAGTATCTCTATGTATGCTAATGAGGTAAAACAGGTTAGTAGAATGATTCGGAAACATAAATGGCACACAATGAATCTGCTCCTACAATATATTTGAACCTTGGCTCAGCCGAATGCTCATGTTCATACTGAAGAAATTGCTAAGTAATGTTAGGGGTTGTTGCAGCATTAGTAAATGTGCATCTGCAAGAGGCTATCATTGCCATTTCCATGTCTGATAGTGCATAACTTTGCCCCCAGAGGTACGAGGTCATCCGACCGCTATTAACATTTCATGGATGTCATGACACAGATATACCTTGTAGATAGAGTCATCATCCAAGAAATTGTGGGTATGTATCAGCCACATCTGTAACCCCATGGGAGTCATGGAATACCTATCCCAGTGTGGATACTAAGGTATGTGTGGCTTTACTTATATATTTACTACAGGGACTTACTGGAAGCACAGTGGGGGTATCTCAGACATTTAACTCAAGAATACTCTATTAGTTTATTAATGACATGCTTCAGCATGTGGGGGAGAATATGTAGTTCTCACATACCACAGAGGAGACAGCCAACACCATATGTTTATAGGAGATTACTAGGTTAATTGCTCAAGAGCCCTATAAGCCTAACCAATATACCCTGATTTTTACCTGATATATGACCCCTAGGGGCAAGAAGATGACATGGGTTTGTGCCTATACCTTGAGCATTTTACAGATTGCCCCTGTCCATAAGGGATATAAGCATTACCCCAGGTGTGAATTTGTGATTTCCCATCCATTGATCCAAACGGCATTTGAAGAGGGCCAGGGAAGGGGTCTGCTTAACATGAATAGGATGCCTATTCCAAAGAAGGGGAAATCTCTGAGACACGTATCTATCTCTCTAGCATGTTTTGTTTGAGTAGCTGACTATGTTTAGATTCCTAGATCAGGTGACCCTCATGCTGTTTGATTTGCAGATGTGTAGCAGCTCCATTAGGGCTGAAAGATCTCAGAGCACCAACCATTAACCCAGACAGATGGGACCTAGGTTCAACATCTTATTCAAAGGATGACACACTCAGGAGTGTAACACCTCCTCTTAAAGTATACTGCATTATTAACTAGCTATCTACATGATTTGAGAGTAGAACCCACAGCCTTCTGCACCTAAGACAAGTATGCTACCTGTTGTGCTACTAGACGTGTATGAGACGTCTATGAAATAACCTAGTTCCCCCATGGTCCTTGGGGCGTTAGACTGTACCCACATTGAAAAATCCCCGCCTGGTGAACTGGGAAGGAGGTATGTGAACTACAAGGGCTATCACTCTATCAAGTGCCAAGTAGTCTATAATGCAGACAGTATTATCTACAATGTGTGTACAGGCTAACCAGACAGTTATCATGACTCCCACATGTGGTATAGCTGTGATTTGTACGGATTGTTTGGAGAGGTGACGTTCCACAGGGACATCTTATTGGTAATGCCAGATATGCTCTGGAACTCTGGACCAAGACACCCACTAGAAATCCATGAAATAAAATAGCCATGAGTACAACTGTGCCCACTTGCAAACAAGAAACATTACTGACTGTGTGTTTGGGCTGCTGAAGGCATAGTTATGCTGTCTGGATTCATTCAATTGTGTCCTGCAGTATGACTCTGGTACATGTGCAAATATAGTGCCAGTGTGTGAAGTGTTACACAATATTATACTGAAGAAGCAGTTAAAACAGGACGGTCGCTTGCAGGGGAAGCAGTCTCCATCACATCAGGTAGTGATGGCTGAGTCAGATGAGGGGTCCATGGAGAAGCCAACAGCAGCGGTTGATCATACAGAGGCAGGCACAGTATGCCATGGCACTGGCAAAGAGGTAGTAGACTATGCATAGCTTCAGAGCTTAGTAGACACCAGTAAAACAGGTTACCACAGGAAATGTGGTCCATGGAAAATCAACACCAGGCTGGAGGGGCACACAGAGCAATGTGGAGCTAACCTGGACAGCTCCATTCCTTTCCAATCTGATATTTGCTTTTTTTAATGAATCACATACTGATGATTAACAGTTATTGTGGTCAAAACATAACAGATGTAGTGTCTAATAACGAAGTCCATCTGAATAGATTTAATAGTTTGTTTTTTAGCTTTTTATATACTTTTAGCAATAGATGCACCTCACCATTGCCTAAAATGGAGAAAACATGCAAGATCAACATACAAGACATCAAGGTACTAAACTTTAGTACGGAAACCTTATCATCCATGATGCAGATCATCGTGCAGGATGTTCAACATATCAAATCAGTTTCCAATAATCAAGAGCAGAAGCTGATGGCAATAGAAGATAAAATCATGCAAAATTAGATGGAAGTTGGTTCACTGCGAAATACTGTGGCTTCTCATTCCCAAGATATTCAGGACATTCATATATTCTCAATTAAATTGGAAAATAGGCTTGAAGACATTGAAAACAGGGCAAGAAAAAAATCTTTAGCTGTTAAGATTACTGGAAGGGATGGAAGGAGAGGAACCAGAAAGAGTTACCACAGAGCTGTGGACATTTTTCAGTAGCAATGATGGACTTGTGATTGAAAAAGTTCACAGGATAAATCCTCAAGTATGGAACCCTAATGTGCCTAGACAATTTATTAAAAGATGTTTAGATTGTAATGACTGGCAGTGGATTCTAAAGAAAAGCAGCAAATCTGGTGACTTCCTTACTATATGGTTATACAAGGTATGCATAGCTCCAGATTACAGAACCGCTTTGTACCATAAAAGGAAAGCATTTCTTCTTGCAATAGATGCAGGAAGCTGGATCTGTCAGTGCAGCTAAAACTCCCAGCATCACTCTAGGTACAAATGCAAGACAATAACTATATTGTCAGGGGACTACAAAAAAGAGAGAGACCAGCTTTAGTGTCCCTAACCAAATCACTTCTAACCAAAAAGGGTATAAACCTTAATGGGTAAAGGTCCAATACAGCTGCAAGAAGCTTTCCAATTGCAGAAATGGGAAATCTGATCCACTGAGGGGATCTCCACAGGTAAAAATTTTGCTCCTCTAGCTGAGGAAGAAGTTGGGAGGGGCAATGACTTTGATACTCCTGATCCCTCAGTACTCAAGATTTTGCACATCAAACAAGCCATTATGGAGTCAAAGACCATTAGTTCAAGCAACCTAGAATCTCCTAAACGTCTGGAATAAACTGACTCAGATAAGTGTTCATCATCCTTGATATTATGTGCATGCAAGAGCTTGTTTAACAGTGCATCATCACTCAGGGGTCATCTCCTGCTATTATTTCTGTGTTCACTCCCCTCCCCCCTAATTTCAGAACAGCATTTTAGAAGTCGCTTCACATGGACAAGACATCAACATGGTTAGAAAGAGGACAACATGTGGGCCAGAAACAGAAAGGACAAAAGATAAGAGTGGTCGGATGAGTCAGAAACACTAAAGATTTTAACATGGAATACTAGAGAGCTGGGTACACCCTACACCCTACAAAAGGAAGGAGCTCATGGATAAACTTGACAGGACCAAAATTAACATTGTGATGTTGCCAAGAACTAAGCTCAAGAAAGACAATATGGAGGGGGGGCTTATGAGGCTTGGAAGAGCTGGGGAAAGGTTAGTAGCTCTAATTCCTCCGAAAAAGGAGTGGCAACACTGATTCACAGCAAATTAGGGTGCTCCCTTTCAGAAGAAAGAAGGGATAAAATAGGGAGACAGTTCATTCTAAAAATTAGAGTGCTTACTGCCATTATCATTCTTGGAAATTTATATGATCCAAACACAGACCAGGTAAAGCATTTAATAAGGTTTACCAAAGCTATTCAAGAAATGACAGAGGTAGCAGCACACATTATAGATGGGGGGATTTTAACACTGCACTGGATCCAGATTTAGATAGACTTCCTCAGGGCAAGGCCAGGCTAAGCTCAAGAAAGACAATATGGGGGGGCTTATGAGGCTTGGAAGACCTGGGGAAAGGTTAGTAGCTCTAATTCATTTAAGAGGGTTTATCAAAGCTATTCAAGAAATGACAGAGGTAGCAGCACACTTTACAGAGGGGTTGATTTTAACACTGCACTGGATCCAGACTTAGACAGACTTCCTCTGGGCAGGCCAGGCTACCAAGGGTGTTAGAAAGCTTGAAGATCTTTACTACAGATCTGGATCTTACAAACATTTGGAGAGGTAGCTATCCTATTGGTCATGTTTGTACATACTTTGGCCAAATGGTCTGGATGGATAGCAGAACTGATTTTCTGAAGAAACCTCCTGGGCAGAGTATTTCCAGTATAGCATTACCCAGGTTGTCTATCAGACCACTGTATGGTCTCCTTAGAAATAAAGGGCAATGTGTGCATGGAGTTTCTACCCTTTGTAAGCTATAACACCTGTTCTTTAAAAATCAGAAGAAGGCTGAGCCTGTAGGGCAATAGACAGACAATTATTAGGACCATGTTAGTGAGGGTAATAGGACCTTGGAAAAGAACTCTGAACTTTTCAAACTAAGGCTGAAAACGTATATGTTACTTGAAAATGGAGTAGTGAGAGACAAAAAGCTGTGGAATTTAGCCAGAGGAGAAATACAAGGAAAGGGGGTACAGCAGTAGGTCACATACAGAAAACAAAAAACAGATAATCCAAAAATATAAAGCAACTCAGAGAGGTTGCAGGAAAAATGGGTTAAGAGTCAGACTTTTTGGAGGTGGGTGAAAGGGATTATGGTAACAAAAATGCTAGCTAAAAGACTATCAGAGAAAGCAGTAGGGAAATTCATATTTGCACACATACTGAGGCTGAGGGTTGCTTGATTTATAATCCAGGGTGAATTCATTCAATCATTCAATCTAGGTTAGCAACCTTATATGACTCCACAGGTAGTGGGTTAATGAGGAGAGAATTTGTATCTTTGTGCAACCTTTCAAAGGTTGCAGACAATTTAAACAGGGAATTTCTGATTAAACCAATTTCAGAACCCTAAATCTGGGCAGTGAGAAACCCTCTTTGCTCTAGGAAAGTTCCTGGCTCTGATAGCCTAACACCAGAGCTATTCACAAGTTATAAAAAAAACAACTAGTGACAGTATCACTGGAACTTTATTGGGAAGCAGAAGCCAATTAGGGACTCCCTGACTGCAAACTCCACAGTTGTAATATTGCTCCCTAAAGCAGGAAAATGTAGGACAGGTCATCACTCTTACAAACACATCTCACTCCTAAAGATAGACTATAAGACTTATGCTAAAATTCTATTACATAAACTAAAAAAAAGGTTTGCATAGCTAGTAAAAGACATACAATAAGGGTTATTAAAAGGCAGTATAGGGGGGTCCAGAGCTGGTGAGACTATGGCTTAATATACAAAGGAGGAGCAAAGGTCTAACAGAGCCCAGGGCAACCCTGCTTCTTAACTTCAAAAGCTCCTTTAATTCATTAGAAGACATTTTATGTGAAAGGTTTTAGCAGAATATAGCAAACTGGAGTAATTCATCAGGAAATTGCAAAAATTTTATATCAAGCATCCACATCTTATGTCAATATGAATGGTATCTTTTCAGAGCAAATTTCCCTGGCCAGGGGAACCAGTCAAGACTATTTAATTTCATGCATTAGCAACTGTTACTGATAACGAACCAAGGCAATACACTCTCCAGATGTTATTTCATGTGCACAGTGCATTCTTGTGGTTTGCAGGCAATGGGGTGGTGTGGATGAGGAACCCAGATACTCTGCCCCTAAGTTGCTAAGTATACTAGAGAGACTTAAATCCATTTTAGGGTTAAGAATAAAGCACTCCTGTTCCCTCTCAACAAGGCATGTGTTTACTGTGTAATACATAACAGCCAGATTGAGGGGCTGGAGATAGTCACTGAAGCCAGTTACTTGGGTATTTTTATAACCGTCCTGCAGGAGAAAATTCAAGGATGACAAAGTCTGAATAGCTGAATTTTCATCACAGAATTCAGGGTGTCAGAATTATTTATTTATTTGCACTTGTTTACCAAGATATTCTGACTGAACAATGTTCCTTTTCAGCAGAGGCCCAAGGAGAAAACCTCCAGTAAAGTTATACAGTGAGATTGATAATATTACAATTAGATAAACAGAGATATTTTTATATTGTAATAATTATGTAGTTATTCTACTGCGAGGATAATGCAGATCCATATCTCACAGCATAAAATTACATTGCTACCCAAGTTATAGTAGCCTGATCTCTAAACATACAGCAGAAATGTAGGTATGAACAATATGAGATGTCAGATTATCTAAAAACAGGGATTGAGCAGTTCAGCTTGGCATGATGGGTTAAATGGCATGATGTTCACTTAGTGCCAGGAGTTTACAATTTGGATTAGAATGAAGCATTTGAAGTAGCAGCACCAAAGGAAGAATGTTGAGCAGCTCTGACAGTAGAGAGAGAGAATAAGAGGGAAGTGACAGTGTATAGTAGATGGGGGTATTGTTATAGGGACTGTGTATGTAAGAAGAGGTGGTTTAGGGAGAGTAAAGGTAAACTGGTAAATTAAGGGTAAACTAAAGGAGGGAATGGTATAGTAAGGACCAAGTAGGGTATATAGTCAGTAGGTTTAGTTAAGATGTAGAAGTATGGGAGTTTTAGGATTAAAATATCAAAAATCTAAAGTGGCTCAAAAAGGAGAACATGGCAATATAAAACAATCAATTTTAATAGCACTAAATTAAAAATATGATGCGCTTACAAGCTTTTGCATAACATTTTTTTTCAAGTCATATAAAACCAGAGAATGCAGAAACAATTATTTAAATAATATCTCTAGTTCACATGATCAAATCACATCATTTAAAATTTTAAAGGAACAGTCACCTTCTAATACGTATCTTTAGTAAAGACTTTATACTACAGCTATCATTTTAAGCCTAGAGGTTGATCAGCTGTAAATACTGAAGTCAAGTTAGATTCAGCATTTTCCTTCTTACTGGATATATCACTACCTTTTATACTATAATTTATTAACTCAAGCACTGAAAATCTCAGCATTTTCCTTCTTACTGGATATATCACTATCTTTTATACTATAATTTATTAACTCAAGCACTGAAAATCTCAGCATTTTCCTTCTTACTGGATATATCACTACCTTTTATACTATAATTTATTAACTCAAGCACTGAAAATCTAAAGAAATTATTTTCTCCAAGGATATGTTTATATAATACATTAGTGGGTATTTCACATTTTGTCAGACAAATGTTCACCAGCAGACTCTTTTTCAATGCACCTGGGTGCATATAGGAGTTATTTCTATAAATATACTGACAGAAGTGACAACTATAGCATGGTCTATTGCCATTCCCTCTTATAGTTGTTAGTATATTATTTAAAATTATTCTCTTTGTAAAACAATGTCTGTTTTAAAATTTTACTCCTTCTATATGCAAATTTGTCAGCTAATTTCTACCTAAGATCATGTAATTTTTTAACACATTCCAATTATTTTTAATTATAGTTTTAATAACTCGTGTTTGTCAATTATACCCTATTTGTATCCTTATGTCTCTTACTGAATTATTCTCATTTTGATTATTTTGAAACATATTATTTGTGACAAGAGAAATATTAAAATTTGATTTAGCAACACCATCATAAGGTTGAGTAACACATTCTTTCATGCTATTTATATTATGAATATTATAAGCTCTTGCTTCAAAATCTAGACCCATTTTGTCAATTTGTCCCTTAAAAGATTCAGTCTTAGTGCTTAATCTAGAACATCTTTATATCTGACGTTTCATTAAAGTTCTGAAATAAAAAAGTGGACGCATACCTGATTTGAGTAAATATGTATTACTTTTGATATAGTTCTTACATATTGAAATTATTATGTTATTTCCTTCACTAATAACATCTACGTCCAAAAAATAAATATGCTTCATGGACACATTTTTCTTAAAATAAAAAAAAAAAAGTTGTAGAGGTTAAATTTCCCAAAACTCCATCCAAAGGTTGATTTTTTTCCACCTCATAACATAAAAATATTGTCCAATATTATCATAAACAATTCACAAATACTTAAAATTTCCATAGTGAGAAGTGATATATATTTTGATAGATGCTTTCTCACTGCTTCTCCTCCATAATCATTTGGTAAAACAGTGACATGGAGTTTTAGCAGTGCAGGAGCAGTACCATGAATCCATTGGGTGCTGTTTTATTAGTTATCTGAAGGAATTTAGCTCATTGGATAATTTTAGGGAGAAGTGGGAAGAAGTTCCATTTTTTTGAGACACCTGCTGAGTTTTTGGATTTAGTTACCTGTAGACGGTGTTTGTCTTGTGAGCAGAGGGACCTATTAGGAGTATGTTGGACAGGGCTTGGGCATACTTCTGGTTTGCAGCTGAAATTATGGATCATTACTAATTGTGAGTAAATAGTATAAGTAGTGTGGACATTCACTCCAACTGAGTTGCTTTAGGGCTAAAGAAGGGTACGATTTCTGTAGTATACTGGCAGCAAATTTTGTTATTTTATTGTAGCACTGTTCAGGCTGGAGGGATTGACTAAGATCCAGACTGACAAAAATGTGGGCTCCACAGAGAAGGATAGGAAGTAAATAAACTATGGATATTTCCTGGCTTAATCTGTCAGGTAGTGTTTTATCCTGTGGAGGATGCCAAGTGTTTGGTGTTTTTTTCACAGCCTGCTTTATTTGATAGTCAAATTTCATGTTTTTATCAATAGTGACTCCTAGGAGTTTGGTATAGGGTACTATTTCTATTTTAGTAATATTGGAGAATGTTAAGGAGAAGAGTACTTATATATTTTTTTATTTTTTTATCAATGTATGACTTGGGTGTGACCAAGATTAGTTTTGTTTTCTTTTTTTATTTAATTAGTTAGTTAGTTAGTTTAAGAGGAATTGAGAGTTGTGAAGCCAAATTTCAAATGAGACGAAGGACTTTTGAGTTAACTGCTGTAGTTTTTCCATATTATTGGCACAGCAGATGAATATGGAGTCATCTGCATACTAGATGATGGTGGCATGTTTTCTGGTTTTATGAAGGTCCTTCATGGAAATGTTGAATAGAAGTTACTCAAGGAAAGAGCCTTAGGAGGACTTCCACAGATACAGGAAAGACAAGGGAGATATCTGTATTCATTTGACAACTTGTTGTCAGATAGGTAGCTACCAAACCAGGAGAGAGAGAGAGAGAGAGAGGTTGAGTCTAATCCTGACAGTGAGAGTTTGTGAAGTATAGGGTGGGAGACCATATCAAATGCTTTTTTTAGGTCAAGGAATACTGCAGGTACAAGATTGCCAGCATTTCTGTTTTGGGTTTATGGTAGTGGAGAAGAACTGAGATAATGCTATGACGTGGTCTAAAACCATGTTGTATAGAAGAGAGTGTTATTCTCAAGAATAAAGCCTGTCTTTGCACATGCTTCTCATGTACTTTTAATCATGGAAAAAGAATAGTGATGGGCTGATAGTTGGTGGTCAGTTTAGGTCCCGCCTTTGTGAAGAGGGACTATGTAGGACTTCTCCCAAAGGAGAGGTACATAGCTTTCTTTGAGTGATTAACTGATTGACTGACTTACTGATTAACATAAAGACTGGATAAGCAGAGACATCTGCTGCCAGTTTAATATAGCCAGCAAGTAAAGTGTCTGGGGTGAGGGTTGTAGGTTTTTATTCTGAAGAGGAGTTTCTTGGCTGTGGAAGTGAGTATTCAGTTGGAAAGAGTTTGCTGGGGAAGTGATAATAAATCTGGGTAGAGAGCTAGAAGATGAGTTTTTCAAGAGAGAGGCTACTGTTTGAATAAAAACGGATTTGAACTGACTAGGAATACTGCCTGTGTGGTTAACTGTTGAGAGTGTGGGCTGAGTAATATAGCCTGGGTAGATGAGTATATTTACTGAGGATCAGAAGAGTTTGGGGTTAGTGTGACTTGAGTTTTGAAGGTTGGTAGAGTATGATCTTTTATCAGATTTAATCATGCTATAGGCCTGATTTCTGAGCTGGTTATATTTCAATTGATTAGGTTCAGTTCTGTTCAATTTCCAGAGCTACCATGCTGCATCTTTTTGGTTCATGATAGGGGCTAATTTGTTCATATATTGAAAAATGTCATTTTAAACATATATACACTGTCATCTAGTTGTAGAGTTTTTAATAATCTCCAGTTTACAGCTTTTAGTATTGACATGAATGTATCTTTTTGAAAATTGGTTAAGTTGTAAACTCGGTCGTGACAATGAATTTTTGAGGTGTTTATTTGGTCTCTAACATGTGGGGAGCTGATTACTTGGGCTATCTAGGAGGGTGACTGCAGAAATTATTTTAGTTGCAGAGTTTGTAAGTATCCATTCCAGAGTACTATGTCTATTTCTATTTTTATTGTATCTTGTCAGTGTATTTATTAGTTGGTTGAAACCACAGAGGTTGATGTTGCTGGAGGAATAATTTTTTATAGATGACAATCAATGTTGAGGTCGTCTTGAATTACGGTTTCCTGAGGCATATCTGTAAAGGCCCATAAGAACAGTTCTTCAGAAGTGATGTTTTTACTTGGGGTATGTAGGTTCTCATTATGGTTACTTTTTGTGTTTATATGGATTTCAGAATTTCTGCATTGTTGAAAGAGGTGGATTAAGTGTATGAAAAGAAAGGTTGAGTTTTATAGATAATATAGTTACCCCACCTTCTTTTTTTTTTTTGTTCTGTCTAGTTGAAGGAAGTTGTAGCCTGGTGGAACAACTTCTTTGTTATGAATTTCCTGTTTTAACCATGTTTCCGTGACTACAATAATATCAGGAAGATGTTGTGCAACCAGTGCATGTACCCCAGGTAGTTTGCTACAAACACTTCTGAGGTTGATATTCAGCAGTAGTCCTGCTGAATGTTTTGGGCTGACAGTTGGGATGGGATTTGAATTTCAATGAAATTGTGGACCTGGGTTAGGATGAATATCTGGAGAGAGATGCTGCAGGTTCCTTTCATTCCTGTAGAAACAGCTGAACTGATTCTACAAACTCCCTCTTTTTTCCTGCCTGCTCTTTAAACCACTATCTCTCTAGCTCACCAGGGTCTTATACCTTGCTGGAGTCTATTTTATTCAAGAGCTGCTATTTCCCTTGAGTCTGCATCCCAAAATTCCTTTTATTTGCTGCACCTCACTCACATGGCCAGAATGCAATGGGTAGAAAAAAGCTCAGAGGCTTATCGTGAATTTTATGTGGGTAACTAACCCCCTAGAGTATATAGGAGGAAGATGATATTACTAAGCTGGTCAGGTAGTCTGGCAGAACAAACATCAAACTGTGTAGAATGGCAATTCTTTGAGCAAGGAGGAAGCTGAGACTGATCTGGTTCTAGCTAGAGCTTCAAGTTATTCAAGGAAATAGTGGCTGTCATATACAGGTCAACTCCAATGAGGTATAGCACCCTGGTGGGCTTGGGAGATGGTGGTTTAAGGAGAAGGTATTAATGAAGGAGGATTTTTCACTATCAGATTTGGAGAGGATTTGGTTTAAATAAAGATTCATGACTGATAAGCTCATTGTGTGATAACTGGATCAGAACAAACCTTATTTAAGCTTTTGAGGGTAGAGATGTTGCCTTTTCCCTATTAAATCACAATGAGGGAGAGGGAAGTTACATTGGTGTCAATACTTGCAACTATCTTCTTTGATTAAGAATGTCAACCTGGATAGTTTAGCAGGAGGAAAGTCATTACAAAGTGAAAAGACTGTGCACAGGGTAATATTTAATCTTCTTGTTAACAACATGGTTGGTGAGTTTTATAGGTCATATGCTAAGAGAGATCATTTGTTCCTTGAAAAGGTATCAGCAAATGGGATGCCTTGACAGGGGTTGACATAACACAGGGACTTTGGAAGGAATTAATGAAGCACAGCATTTTACAGGCCTACACACTGGTGTTGGCATTCACATTTTTCAAATTGCTGAATACTTGGCAGTATTCAGTGGATAGGCTCTGGTGCTGGGGACAAAAACAGCCACCTAGGTGCTGGAGGTGTGACACTTTCTAAGTGGTTTGCTTCTTCATAATATGGGATTGCTCATCAAGTAAGGGCCATTGGTTTATGGTCCCCTCACACAGTTGCAGGTGCCACTGGTTCTACAGTCATAGAGCCATCCAACAGAGTTTTCTGGTGTCTTAGTTTCAAAAAGAATAATATACTGGTCACTAAGAGAATTGCTGAGACAATTAGGAAAATGTCAGCAATAATCCTGGCCCTCATCTTTAGATTCTTGAAAAAGCCCACAGCAGAATGGAGCAAGGAAATGAACTCATGTATTCAGGTCAGATTAAGAATAACACAAAGATGATGGATGTGTATAGGTTTTGGTTGACTTTTCTATATTATTGGTCTTTGTTAGCTCAGGCTAAGCAATAATGCTGCTATGGAAAATTATCTGTTAGGAAATTTGAAATGCTGTTTCTTGTGTTTAGGTTTGCCTAGTGTTCTACTCTTGTATTGTTCCAGTACTGTTCATGTATGAAATAAATGTTTTTTTCTTTCTGAAAAAAAAAGGAAAACCAGCAATCAGGCTGTGCTTACCCATGCACTGGCTAACCACAGTGTGCATCAAACATAGGAAACCTAAGTAAATCACATACAAAAGCAGAACACGGTTATCATCACTTTCACCTTTGAGGAAGAACACACAGGAATGGATGTCTTTCACAAGGTTCACAGGTTTTTACTAGACTAATGAGCACAAGGAACTTTTTGAGCCTAGCAATGCATCCCAAATCTCTGACAAGTTCTGATACCCTTGATAAGTGTAAGCATGGGCCTGGGAGATGAACCATTTACAGGTTACCTGCTTGCATTAGAGACATAGGTGCCAAACCATGGATGAATTTTCAGTTTCCTATCCAATTGTCCAAGTTGCACTTGAATTGGGTTAGGGAGGAACTCTGTTTCACGGGGATGGGGAGCCTGTTCCATAGACGGGGTAATATCTAAGATACATACCTATCTCTCCAGCAGGTCCTATGTATATCACAGACAAGGTATAAGTCTTTAGAATAGGTAATTCTGGTCCTGTTTGTTTTGTGGATATGCAGGCAGTCCATCAGACTGGGGTCTGACAATGCCCTGTATGCCAGGCATAAATCTCCCCTCAAAAGCCTGTAGGAGACAGAATACAGGGATAGGGCCTTGAGGTGGTCAGCATAGGACACATTACTTACACCTTGCATTCTTTTAATGAGGAACCTCTGTGGATGTTCCAGTTGTTGGATAGGCCTGGTTAGGTACATACCAAAGGAGGCATGTGATTGGTCTGATGAATGCCAAATACAGTTGAACAATGACTTCCTTGGACTTAGTTTGTTTATAAGTTGCGCAACATAGAATGATTTCCTCACCACTGTAGACATCTCATGATCAAAGTCTAGATTATTATTTATGTGTGTCCCTAAGTCCCTGACTACTGTGTCAACTCTAAGGGGTGCTTACCAATATAATAGTTACCAGGGATGGTTGACTTCCCATAGGATACTATTATGCATTTCTTGGCATTTAGTTTTAGTCCATGGCTCTGACAGCAGTTGTTTGTTTGTGTCAGTCCCGCCTGGAGAACATTTGTGTGTCAGTATAAGATTCAATGTCAGCTCCTAATCTGCAAATTTAGTCAGCCAGAGACCACTGACTTGGCCTTGACTTCTGAGAAGTAAATGTCAAAAAGGAGCAGTCCAAGGACTGATCCCTGAGAGACTCCATTTGTGACTGGCCTCTTTGTAGAGGTGGACTCCCCAATTCTAATTTCCTGGGTCCTGTCAGTGAGCCAGTTAGCTATTCACCAGATGACATATGGGTTTGTACCTAACCTCCTGAGTTTGTCAACAATTGCTGAGTGGGGTATGGTGTCAAATGCCTTGGCCAGGTCATGGTAGGCAGTGTGAATGATTTTGTCCTCATCCATTGCTTTGGTGACCTTCTCAAAGAAGTCCACCAGATTGAGAAGGCATGATTTGCCCTTGATGAAACCAACACGGTTGGGTCCAGTGTCTGAAGGTTTACTATATCTCTACTGATCATCTCCATGATAATTCTTTACATGGATTACATATAAGACTAGTGAGACTTATGGGTCTGTAGTTCCCAGGGTGTGTAGATGGCCCCCCTTGTGCACTGGGATAACTGTTGCCTTTCTCCATTCAGGAGACACAAAGCCTGTTTGGAGGCTACAGTTAAATAGTAATTCCAGAGGCCCTGATAGGTCATCTTTCATGCTATTTAGAAGGCATCCTGGGATATTGTCTGGGGCCATTGATGCAGTGTTCTTGGTCTTAGAGAGAGCTTTAAGGACCTGTTCCCTAGTGATAGTAGGGGGAGTTATATTTGATATTTCCTGAGGGAAGGTTGAGGGGGAGAGAGGAGTAAAGTTGGACATGAATTTATCAGCCAGGAGGTTTGCTATATCTTCTGGCTCGATTTACAATGAGCTCTGTACATAATTGCGTATTATCTTTGAGGTTGTGGACATAGCTAAGGAATGCTTTGTGGTTGTTCTTAGCCTGGGAGGCCAAACTACCTCAAATTTGGCTATCACAGACTTTATTTGTCCCCTGAGGTGTTTGTTTAGGTTGATGAGTGTGCTTTTATCCTGCTGGGTGCTGCACCTCCTAATTTTTCCCACGATTTTCTTCCTCCTGTTATATATCTGATTGATTTTGTGATTCCACCAGGGTGGTTTGTTTTTTGAGTTAGTTCTGTACTTCTTCCTAGTGGGTATAGCTGCCTCTATGCAGCTATTAACATATTTATACAGGGTTTCTTTGAACAGTTCTGCATATGCAGAAATGTTCTCAGGATTTATAGGGGCTTGAAATTTTGCCAGGTTCTCACTTAATAGCAGGAGGTTAGTCTTAGAATAGTTCCTGAATATTCCTGGTTTAGCTGGGGGTCCAGGTTTTATTTTTACTTCAAAGGAGACCATTTTGAGTACTGGGGGATATGAAAGTAAAATGGATGTCTGCCATTATTCTCACAGGCTGTAGATCCTCCATCTTCAGGTGGGGCAGTTCCACAGTGCTGGTGGCAGATAAAGTATCACTTTTGAGTACATCAAAGCACAAAATATTCTGTGTAAGTATGACTCAGCACCAGAAGTATACGTTCAACTGAGTTTTACAAATATAAACATGATAAAAGTTGTACTTTATATTCACCTTGTACTGATGGCTGTGGATGTTGAACTCTTGATGTAACTGTAGCCCTTAAATCAGACAGCTTTAATAAGTTCAATTTCACTAGGGGGTGCAGAGGACTTACAGGCATTGATACACAGGAATAGGCCTACATACCTGGGCATCTCCAGTGGAGTGTCTCTGGGACTTGTATAACTTGCCACCAACATCCAGCACCACACTCTTGGACTCTGTAGAGATGCCACTTCCTCTGAGACAGGCAAGGAACTCCTCCATATGTATGTAGCTTGCCACTGCATACTATCCACAAATATTACATAGTGCTATTTTTATCTTCATAGCCCAAAAACAAATTGATGTGAATAGGTAGCTGCACAAAAGGAGAATGGAGTGCCTAAGAGAGTACCAGGGTAAATATATTGATCAGAATGTACAGCTTTTAATATTAATAAAGGTAAACATTAATTTCCAAACAGTATAGCTTTCATACATCACTGCCAGTTATGTGAAAACAGTTACAGGGCAAAGATATCAGTATGACTGCTAAATGCTATTAGTGTATTTTTGCATACATCCTGTCATATACAGTTGCACCTCCACGTTTGCTAATTTGACTGTTGCTAATCCACTTATTTGCAAATTGCCAGTGCTTTGCTTGACCGAACATTTGGCAAAAATTTATGAAACTCACAATGTAGTAATAAATGGGTCCTGCACATAATGCTTAGATACACCAGTCCCACGCATCTTCATCTCTGCAGACAGCATCAATCACAAGTTTGGTCTCTTTGTGATCATGAACTCTCACAGGTGTCACAATAACTTACAGAAAGGTAAGAAATAATGGAATTTGACATGAAAAGTTTACTAGATGGACTTTTTAGGTTGTTGGTCAAACTAGGTTATGGGGCCTAATTATTATTTGCGATTCTCTGGACTTCACAGGGGATTGCCTCCCCTAACCCTCAAGAAACTGGAGGAGCAACTGTAATTGGACAAGTGAACCATGAGTGAAAGCTGTGCTAACTATAGCATTAGACAGGGGGAAATATGTATGAGCAATAGTTTCGAGTTGATGGACATCTGTGTCACATTCAAGCTTTAGCAGTATAAAATCAATCCAAGCTTTATCAGTATACTTGTATCCTTTGCTTATAACCTGCAAATGAAATGTACATCTGAGCAGCATGAATAATTTATATACTGTATATACACTTGTCCTAGACATCATTACTGTGTATTAGAGACCTCTTTTGGCTTATTCAAGTAGCTTATCACATTAATGCTCTCTCTGTTGGAATGTATGTCATGATGACTACTGGTTTACACCCCCTCTCAGTTGTGTTTACTATTAGTCTTGTTAAACTGAGAAGAGTTTTTTGGTCCTTCAACATCACAGATTCATAGGCGATTACTAGGTAAACAGCCCTAGGAGACCCTTTTAATTCTAGCCATATTTTCCATTTTGTAAATGACAGGATACATTACCCAGAAGCAAATAGTTGCGTTAGGGTCACAGAGCATTTATAAACTATATCTGTCCAATGAGGGCATAGCTGCCAGTTCAGGTGTAATTTTTCAATTCCCAATCCATTGGTCAATGTTGCATTTGAATAGGGTCAGGGATGAACTCTGCTTCACATGGATTGGAAGCCTATTCCAGAGTAGGGGGTCATCTCTCAGACACATACTTTTACCTCCATCATGTTCTGTTCATGTTGCAATCTAGGTTTAGGTCCTTCAGTCCAGTATTTCTAATGCTAGTAGAGTTGAATATGTGAAGCAAGTCCATGAATACTGGGTCAGATGCTGCCTTGTAAACCAGTCAAAGGTCACCTGTCAGCAGTCTGTAGGAGAGATAAAGAAAAGGCTTTGAGATGGTCTGCATATTCCTTGCAGTTTATATCTTGAATTCTTTTTGTGAGGAACCTTTGCGGGTGCTCTGGTTGCCTAGTTGGATACATGTTGTACGGAGCATTGTATTCAATGATCAGTCTAATGAGGGCAGAGGACAGAGAAACAATGATATCTCTGGACCTAGATGCCATACCCCTGCTTATAAGTTGTTCAATGTAGAAAGATTTCCTCAGAACAGTACACATATGATGATCAAAGTCAAGTCACTGCCCATATATGTTCCCCAAATCCCTAATCACTGGGTCTACTCTTAGGGGTGTATCATTTATGTGGTAATTTCCAGAGAAGGCTGACTTTCCAAAGGATACTATAATACATTTTTTAACACTCAGTTTTAGACCATGGCTCTTACATCAATTATTAGTTATTAGTTTGCGACAAGTCCAGGGAGGATATAAGTAACCTTGGAGGGGTTCTGTAATTGTGCCAAGCTTGCAGTCATCTGCAAACCTGGTCAACCAGAGGCCATTAATGTTAGTTTTTACTTCCACAAAATAGATGCCATAAAGGAGTGGCTCCACACCAAACCTTGAAGTTCGCCCCTGGAGATTGACATTTTTGTGGCGGTAGAATCCCTTATCCTGACCCCCTGCATCCTATCTGTGGACCACAGGGGTTTACTCCTAGTTTTATGAGTTTGTCTAGAATATCTGGATGGGGAAGACAGTTGAATGCCTTGGCCAGGTCAAGATATGCATTGTGTATCATTTTGTTCTCATCTACAGCTTTGGTGATTCTCTCAAAAAATTCTAGCAGGTTGAGCAGGCATGATCTGCCCTTCATAAATCCATATTGTGTTATATGTTGTGTCTGAAGATTACCTGATAATTCTTTCCATGACCTTACAAATAGGACTAGTCAGTCTTATGGGTCTGTAGTTGCCCATGTCAGTAGATGGCTTGCCTTTTTGCAGAGGAATAACTGTTACAGTCCTCCATTTACTTGGCATGAAGCCAGTTTGAAGGTGAACTTAGATGGCTGGATAATGCGTGTTTCATGCTACACAGGAGGTATCCTGGGATATTATCAGGGTCCATATATGCAGTATTTTTTACCTTGGAGAACGCATTAAGAACCTGTTCACTAGTGATAGCCAGGAAATTTATGGTTGAGGGTATCTCTTCGGTGATGATAAAGGGAAGTGGGGCAAAGTTGGAGCTAAATTTATCAGCCAGTTGGTTTGCTGTATCCTCTGGTTCTGTGCAGGTGACCATTTATACTTATTTCATCACACTGCTGTGTACTACCTTTGAGATTGTTGATATAGCTGAAGGCCTTATGGATGTCCTTAACCTCAAATCTGGCTTTGGTGGAATTCATAAGATTCATGAGTTGCTTAGTTTTGTGCCTTGCTAGGTTTTGCCATGTCTGGATTTGATCATTTTATTTCTTTTGTTATATTTCTTATTGATACTGGGGCACCATCAAGGTAGCTTGTTCCATGAGTTAATCCTATGCTTATTCCAGGTGGGTACAGTTGCCTCAAGGCAGTTATTAACACTGGTACAGGGTTTCTGTGAATAATTCTGCATAGGCAGTGGAGTTCACACAGTTCTGGGGGTCGTGCAATTTTGCCAGAGTATCACTCAATTGTAGGAGGTTAGCTTTAGGATAATTCCTAAACATTTGAGTGTTAGATGGGGCCACAGGTTTTGTTTAATTTCAAAGAAGACAGCTTTATGGCCCGACTTGACAAGTGAGGACATTACACACAGGTGGGTGCAAAGATCCCCCTTGTTTGTGAGGATCAGGTCAAGGATGTTGGTGTCCATAGTGGGTGTACAGACTATCTAGTCCAGAGCATTTGTGCTGACAAAGTCCAAGCATCTCTGGGCCTGTATATTCAAAGTTGCGTATGTTTTCCAGTTTATACTGGGATATTTTAAGGCACCCAATATTAGGGTTGCCACATTTTGTTGGGGTTAAAAATTAATCAAGGCCACACCCCTCACATCCCCCATAATCCCACCTGTTTCCACCCCTCTCCCATCCAAGCTCCACCCATTTTATGACAACATCATGACAGCTAATGGGAATTCCCTCTTCTGTTCCTGATGCCTGCTTTCTGCCAATTCACTATGCTTTTCTGTAAATAGCATAGTAAATCTGTCAATTTTACAAACTCTGATAGTCTGTTTCCTTTCTTGAAACAAAATACTGGAGTTTGCACAGTGTTTACTGGATTACCAGACAATCAGTTTGCTGTCTGGATAGTCTGGAAAAAAATGGATAGGTTGCACCCCTACCCAGCATTACAGTGTTGAGTTCAATGCAGAATGACTACAGTTCATTTAGGTATGTGGCATGGGTATCCTGGGTCATGGAGGAGACCTATAGCTTGCAAAGTTTTAGAAAACCAGTTGTCAGTAGGTGTCTGAAAAAGTGTCAAAACTCATTGCTTCACTGTCCATTGCACTTTTCATACTAAAAGTTACAATCAGCTTTTGGTAGTCTGGTTAATTCAGCTTATTATGTGATAAATGCAATGTTTGTTAGGAGCAGCAAAATACAAAGGAGGTAGAACACAGATAAAGTCATATAGCTGAAATGTCTCAAATGATAGTGTTGATAAAGTGAATCAAACTGAAACTTTTATAATTGAACAAGAACTGAAAACTGTAGACTCAGAACTTCTGTAACTGAACTGAACTGAACTATGCTGAAAGCAGGACCAGTCTTAAATAAAGTAAAGTGGTGCCCTGGGTGAAAAGGCTTCATGGTGCCCCCCCCCACCTATCTCATCTTAGCCTACTCACACCATCCAAATTACTTTTTTTCTTCTTCATTTTTGTCACAGTTAGTCTTACCCTTCATTTTTTCCTGCAGTTATTCATTCATTCATGTTTTGTCTAGGCAGTCAACTAGGCCATTGTCCCCCCACCTCCATTTTCAACCCCCCCAGGAGCACTTACCATACCTATCAGCCTCCACACTTTGAAAATCTATTCAAAAGCTGTTGAAAAGTAGGTACATTTGGCCAAAAATCTAGCTAGTCTTCAAAAACAGTCATTGTCAAGTAAGTCCTTGACTATGAAAATGATTACAAGTATAATACAAAGTTGCACAGTACCTATTACAACTACAACAAACCCTATAGATGATTTTCCTCACAAGAAGCATCAAATCTGAGTAAGCTAAAGCAAATACTACTACAGAGACTATCAAATGTACATTACATTTCCAGGACATGATTTTTCCACCCTTATATCAACTCAGTCTATGATTTTCTCTACATATTATATAGACAAAATAGTCATAGTTTGTTTCTAAGGACTAGTCCCAAACCAAAGCATTTTGTCTCAGCATTGAGATACAACTCCTATTAAACATTTTCAGATTTCTACATAAAACAATGTCAATATATAATTAGTTCAAGGCAACTACTTTTGAGAAAATTGTTTGTATGTGCCCAGGTCTGAAAATCCTTGTCTCCAGTCCAGTATATGTGTAAAATGATACCAATTTGTTTCTAAAGTTGATCAGTACACATTTGGTTCTTAAGGAGGAAGTGGTGAGACTGGAGTCCTTAAGGCCTGGAATCTTTTAGAGTATTTAGTGGAAAAAATAACTAGCCAAGGTGTAAGACTGCAGAAGCATAGCTGACTCAACCAGCACCCTATATCAGTACTACAGACTAGTACCCCCCTAGCTCTTCAAGTGCAAAATAAAAAAAAAGTCTGCACTTTCTCCAGGCACACTAAACAGGTGGCCAAATACAAAACACACACACATCCTCCCTCCTGCCTCAGCCAATCAGGTCCCATTTATGCACTGTGCTCCTGCCCTCCCTTTCGCTTATTTAAAATAAAATGTAAAAAGTTTGTACGCTGCAAGGAGCACTATGGCACTTACGTTTTAGTTTTAAAAAGCAATATTTTCTCTTTTAAACTGTGACAAGCAGTTGCTGCAGATTAAATCCTGCATGGAGCAGAACAGCACTTAGGTTTAAGTTAAAAAAAAAAAGTTTCTCTTTTAAACTGTAACAAACTGTAACAGTTTATACCCTGTATGGAGCACTACAGGGCTCAGGTTTTAGTTAAAAAAAAAAAACTGTTTATCTTTTAGACTGTGGCAAACTAGTTGCTACAGTTTATATCCTGCTCTTTTTTGTCTTTTAAACTGTAGTAAACTGTTGCTACAGTTTTGAAAATACATGGAGTGCTACAGTCCCCAGGTTTGACCGTAAATACAATACTGTCTTTTAACAGCTAATGTACTTTAAAGACTGATCGGAGTTAGCCGATTGTATCCCTGGCAGTTGTCTCCCCTCACCCTAGCTACACTACTGTAAGGCTGTTACAGCTTAAACAACATCACTTCCTATTGGCCAATGTGAGAAGTATAAACAAATAGATTTTAGACAAACAGACACACACTGTTAAATAAGAAAATCACTACTGTTACTGTCTTTAGACCAAATGCCTTTCATAGTCCTATTAAAAGAAAACAAAAAGGACAACAGCTTGTTCCTGGTCTTATAGCTCTAGTCTACCTTGGCTATTAAAAGAGGAAAAAAAGATCTTGTTCTTGTGCTTGTTCCTATGCTGCTCTTTGTTTACTACTAATAAAAACGAAACAAGTTTGTTTCATTACTGTTCTGCAGCTGCTACTAAAAAATGTTTGTTCATCTGTTGTTCTTTGTCTGCTACTAAAAGAACCAAAAATGCTTGTTCTTATACTTTTATGTCTGCTCTGCATGTACTTTTATGACTTTTGTTCAGGTCGTTGAGGCAATAATAAAACAGAAATCAGAACTCCATGCATGCACACTAAAGGACATGGAGTTCCTGGCCCTGCTGTGACTACAGACCTCCTCTGTTTTTTTCTTTCATGTCTGTCTCTCTCATTAGCCTATATACTGCCCTCCTTACCAGCTCTGGAAAGAAATCATGAATTAATGGGACCAGGATGAATTTTGTGAGGGGCTATGAATAAAGACTGAAAGTTAGCATTTTCTGCAAATATACTAAAGTTGAGAGGTATGATGCCCACTTTACAGTGGGCACATTTTCTTTCTGCAAAGGCACTTTATTTCTTTATTTCTAAGAGCAGTGAAACATTGTTCTAAAAGTAAATAAAGTAATTGATAGGGAAAGAGCACTCCAACGAGCATGGCACCCTAGGTGGCTGCCTAGTGGGCCTATGCATAAGGCCAACCCTGGCTGAAAGTGTAAATGTCTTAATGTTCAACTCTATAAAGTTCCTCTAACAGTTTTACATGCCAGGACTGTATCACATCGTCAAATTACACATCATTGAATGCCTCTTCATTGAACAACTATTCATCAAAGCTATTAATCATCAAAGTAACTTTTCAGCAAAATGTTTCTGAGGACAAAGGGATAGTAGTCTACCCTATCAACGGTCAACTAAACCATAAAACGTAACACTTATGCAGGTGGGGGCTATGCCACCCACATTGCCCTAACTAAATATACCAACTCTGAGATCGCACTAAAGTGGGGAAAAGGGCAAATTCCAGATGGTGGTCAGCCATCGCTTTGCCCTAGGAAATGTTTCCTGAAGTTAATTCAATGATTAATAGCTTCACTGAATAGTTGTTCAATGAAGAGGCGTTTGTGTGATTTGATGTGATATAGACCCTACTCACCTCTTTAACCTTGATTCCCAGGCTTTGTACCATCTAAATAAGATTTATTATTTCAGATGCCTAATCTGCTAATGTCTCCTAACTGTCTGACTATCTCTGCAAGATCTTTTTGTCACACAACAAAATGTTGTCTTGAGAAATGGACAGTTTTGCACACCTCATCCTTATCAGTATTTTGTCCTGAAAATTATTAGCTTTCCACTCAAACTGCAGTTTTTGAAGCTACATGTAAAATGTGAAATATAAAATGAAGATATAGGCCTGCTTTAAAATGGCTGCATTTAAAGGCCTATGCAAAGAGAAAAATGCATTTATGTAGGATCTATTCTAACAGCACTATATTTATGTAAGATCTGTCCTTACAAATGATATGATATGGGATTTTGCTTATGGTGAGTTAGACATAGAGAAGCTAAAGTGAGTCATACTGCCTGACCACTTTTGATGAATATAAAGTCACCTCCACCTTTTTTTCCCATTCCTATGCAGTAACTGGTCTAAATGTTTGGAAGGCATTATAGCCTTGCACTGCTGGGGTGCTCTCTACAGCTTTGAACTATGTCTACATAATTACACAGACAGCTACATTCACCAGAGTGAGGAGAGCTTGCAGGGAGTGAAGTTTTTTTTTTGTTTAGACTCAAGGCATTGATGAGTAATACCTTCAGGTTATTCTGGGTTGGTTTTGTTATGCCGGAAGTTTTATCAGGTTGGCATTCCATAAGAAAGGCACTATGGGGTAGACAAAGCTTTAGCCAATATCCAAAGCCTAAAGGGAACAGGTGCAGATCATCCTTGCTGAAACAGCATATCCTTTCAAGCTGACAAATATTTACCCCTTTCAAATGACATCAAAATCTAAGCCAATTGTTAATGTTTAATATATCCTGTTCATATTGTGCCACTATCCTTGGAGAAGTTAGAATACTGCTCAGTGCTAGGCTCTTACCAGCCCTAGACAAACAGTCTGAGTGCTCCATCATATCTCTCTTCATATAGTCTCAGCCCTGCAACAGATGGTGGAACAGTTGTGTCTGCCAGTAGCAATGCCTGCAGATGTGACACCTTTATTACCCATCAGCAACTGGCAGACATTGTGACAGTGATTATCAACAGCAGGTTAGATGCTTGAATCATCCATGTGGAGAACATCCTCCAGCGACTCACTGAGTCACATCCTTTCCCAGCAATGCCTTTGCCATCTAAGAGAGTACCCAGTAGTGGCATCACTTAGGGTGATGAGTATTCTCTAACTGGGTTGCAGCTGGCAGAAACTACAACTGTGGATATCCCAACCTACCCCCATTGTCATGCTCCCCTCCCTTTTGAATCTATGTCCCACAGTGGTTGTTCAATCCTTTCCTCAACATTGTCTTTCTTCTGTCTGTTTGATGTTTCCTTCACCATTGTGTTCCCATTCATCTTTGTGTTAATGCTCACCCTGTCAGCTGTGTCAGTCTTTCTCCTGCTGCCTAACCTAACCCTCTTATCTTTCTCTTATATCCCTTCATTTCTTCCTCAACTTACCTTCTTTTTATGTATGAGAAATGTGTACCTGTCTCACAAAAAGAAAAAAAAAAAATACCTCGCCTTCACTTCCATATTGCTCATTCCTTAGCTGTTCAGTTCATATTCATTGCTGACCTGCATTTCATCTTATTATTTTTAAGCAACCTTGTGCATGCTTCCCCTTTTCATCTCTATCCTATACTCTCATTTCCAAATTGATAAGCACAGCTCACACATGCCCACCTGTGGCTTTAAAAGCACTTATCTTTTGTGATCATACTGTGAATGGCAGGCTGTAGAGAGCATTGTCAATACCCATGAACAACTGACAAGAGTTGTCTGTTGAGGGTCACTATAGTGGTTAATGTGTCTACCTCTCAAACAAGAAGTACAGGGTTTGATCCTCACTAAGGTGGAATTAGCTAGGTTTAAAATGTTCCACAAGGACATTTACTCACTGCTGATTTTACAGCAAAGAGATAGGCTGCCATGTTCCATATGTACATGTGTATTGGCCTCAGCTGGGACCAGACTCCTGCATGAGCTCAGCATCATTATATGGCAGGTTGGACATATACGTAGAATGCAACTGTCATAATTTGACTATTTATTCTTGCAATTAATTACAATGTCAGCTGTGTCTGTGGATGATAGATTAGACCCCAAATGTGATATCCTAATGAGTCTTTGCTGGTTCTTTTATTCTTTCATTCTGTAAGTGTGTAAAAACCAACTGCTGTGTGCTTCCATGACAGTTTGTGTAACTCAATCTGTGAATGAAGTGCATTGCATAGTATGCAGGGAGGATTGTGAGGTCATGTTCTCTAGGGATTTTATGATTTTTTTCCTTGTAACCATTTGAAATGTTGGGACCCTCTAGAGCGAGTCATGAAACACGAAGACTGCATGGCCAAAAGATTGGACTTGTATATATAGGTTCAAGATGCCATTACTTGTAATATTCCTTTTTTGCTGAGGTATATCAATCTTGAAGTTGGCATATATAAGTCTGGGTTGTGTGGGGGCTTGCCCCCTACATGGGGGTGCAGGGGGTCTTGCCCCCCCCAATAAAGGAAAAGAGCAATTTTCAAGATTCACTCTGTCTCTTCCCTTGTGCTTTTGGTATGTTTTTTTTTTGGGTAGGCTTTTTGGCACTCAGCATTTTCAGTGCCGACATTTTAATAGGGAGCCTTTTTTTCCCTTTTCATTCTGTGTCACAAGTGACCTCTCTGTGTTTCCCTGATACTGTTTATTTCACTGCTTTTGCCACTCAACCTGCAAATTAAGTGCTTTGTACACTATAAGGGAGGAGGTTATAGGTTCATGTCTCATAGGGGTTGCATATAGGCATACAATTGTTACAGTAGGGAGTTTGTTTCCTGGCATTTGTATTAAAGTACATTTACAGTGGTCAGACTGTGATATAGTACCTGTTTCAGGTTGATATATTGATACTTTTCTCTACCCTACCCATCATGTGTGGTTTTACATTTTTCGTCTTCAGATTGCTGGCATTTATATCTGTATCTTTCATACCCCATTGCCTACTGTCTTCCTCATCTCTAATCGTGTCACCACTTCCCTTCACAGTCTATGTGGCCTTACTACCTACTGTACCTTAAGGGTTAATCTTGCTTCCCTTACTACATTCTGTAAGAGTACCCCAGTACTACCAGGCTATAATTCATACCACACCTTTCAGCCCCTAAACCTGGACCAAAGCACTAAAGGTGGTAGTGTCTCCATATTCATAAAGGATATACACACCTCCAGACTAGTAGCCCAACATAACACACATCAGAGATACTTCAGGTACAACTAACACTGGGTAAAACTACAATCCAGGTTGTAGCCTGCTATAGATCCCCTACCATGTCCCAAGACTCCCACTCCACATTCCTAAACACACTGGAAAATATTAGGGTACAACCTAATACCTTTATACCGAGAGACTTTAACTACCCCTCCATTAATTGGGAAAATTACTCATGTACCAACACACTTCCTCAATGTTTTCTCGAATTCATTAATTCCAACGCCCTGGGCCAACTCATTCTTACCCCCACCAGGGGTAGAAGCATCCTTGACCTGGTCATTACTAACATGGGCGACCGTTGCCCTACACCAGTAATCAACTCCACCCTAGTCAGATCTGACCACAAGCTAATCACCATGGATATCCACATCCCAATCTCACCCCCTCCCAAAAGAAACCACTGTAAAAAAACTTCTCCAAAGCCAATTTTGAACTTCTAAAAACAGAGGTGGCAAACTTCACGACACCCATGCAAATGGAAAATAGGTGCATGACTGAATCATACACCAATGCACTGTATGAGCATATACACAAGTGCATGGAACAAAACCAAGATCCTCTCCTCCAAAAAAAGGAAGCCAATCTGGTGGTCCCCCACCATAAACAAACTCTGCAACAGAAGGAAAAAAGCTGCTGCAGAAAAGGGTGAAATCCCAAGAGTGGAAAAACTCCCTTGTCAGCCTCAGCAAAAAACTGAGATCCGTCATCAAATCCTCTAAAGCTAGCTACAAAAACAAAATTGCTGCAGATTCTAAAGACAACCACAAGGCATTCTATAGTTATGTCAAGAATCTACATGGCAATACTCAGATCTGCTCTGAGTTACAGCACAATGGTAATACATATACAGAACCAACTGATATTGCCAACATATCGGCCGACAGGTTCAGTGCAAACTTTACCCCCCTTTCATCCCCTAAAGGGCTTATCACAATACCTGAGAAATGCCAAGTCCCTATTATCGCAGCTACACAGGCAAAAACTGCAGTCAAAAGCTAAGAATACAGCTTCCACAGGACCTGTGTTCTACATGAATTATAAAGTGAACTGGCACCACACCTGAGTACCCTGTTCAATCAAAGCCTCATTTCAGGCTTTGTTCATACTGAATGGTGCACTGCTATGGTCATCCCACTCCACAAAGGGGGAGTGACTACACACCCTGGGAACTACCGCCCCATTAGCCTGATGAGTCTGATATGTATGGCTATGGAGCACATCATCATGGACTTTATAAATAAGGACATAAGGAATCTCCAAACTCTGGACCTCACACAGTTTGGGTTTGTGAAAGGTAGATCATGCCTGCTCAATCTGATAGACTTCTTCGTGTCTGTCACCAGAGCTGTGGATGAGGGCATGGTAGTTCACACAGCCTACCTAGATCTTGCCAAGGCCTTCGACACCATCCCACACTCAGGAATCATAGACAGACTCACTAAACTAGGCATAAACCCCTATGTCATAAGATGGGTTGCCAGCTGGTTCACTGAAAGAACCCACACTGTGAAAGTAGCAGACTCCAAATCTAACTACTGACCAGTTACAAGTGGTGTCCTACAGGGATCAATCCTAGGTCCTCTCCTATTGGCATCTACTTCTTTGAAGTTCAAGCCAATACAAAGGGACTCTGGTTGACCAAATTTGCAGATGACTGCAAACTGGGAGCCGCTATTGATTCTCCAACTGATATAGACATTCTACAAAAAGGCCTCACTGACACCAATGACAGGTACCAAAACCATGGGCTTAAGCTCAATGCCAAAAAGTGCATTGTCATTTCCTTTGGGAAAAATTCGGTGCCCATGAACAACCACATAGGCGGTAGTCCACTAAGCACCGAAGGTGTGATAAGAGACCTGGGGACACAGGTTGACAGCAATCTCTCCTTTGATAACCACATTGCCAGTGTAGTCAGAAAGTCCTTTTATGTGGCACATCTCATTACAAAAGGTTTCTCATCCAGGAAGAAAGAGGTCATAATCCCTCTCTACTCATCCCTTATTAGACCTATTATAGAATACAATGCCTCATTTGGTATGTACCTCACTAGACACCTACAACAACTGGAAAGGCCAGAAAAATACCTCACTAAGAGGATCTTAGGCCTTAGACACATGCCCTGTATGGACAGACTAAAAAAAAACTCCAGCTATACTCTGTCTCTTATCACCTACTTAGAGGCGATCTCTGCTTGACCTACAAAGCCATGTCTGACCCAGAGCTCCTAGATATGCTACACCTAAAGAAATCCCAATCCTTCCATACCACATGCTCCAGGGACCTAAACCTCATTACCACAATAAAAAGAACATGCTGGAGGGACAGGTTCCTAACCCAGAGACTTCCCATACTCTGGAACAAACTTCCCATTCACATCAAACAGAGCACTTCACTGGCCCTCTTTAAGAAAAATCTTGACAAGTGGATGGGCAATAGGGAGTTCACCCCGGGGATCAATTCAGTGGCTTTGCTTGACAGGGGCACTGGGAACTAACATTGGGCGGCATGATGCCAGGGAATCTTCTTGGGCTAGGCTTATATAGGCTCCAGGGCCTTTAGCCTAGTACACACCTATGAACATACATATAAATATATACTGTATCAAAAAAAAAATAGATCAGTACACATGCTTCATTATCCTGTAGGGATGCCTCATACCTTTCTTCTCTTGTCACGACTGTGCATGCAAGATTTTGTCAAGCACCTTCTGGGCTCGTGCTCAGTGTATTAGCACTGTTGCTGAATGCACTTCCCTGTGGCCACACTATTGTCCTACTTCCTCTTTCTGAAGTCCTTGCTGTGACTGCTGTCCCTGTTTTTAATGAACAGCTCATCATGCACACATGCCCTGCCTGGCAGATCTGGTTATGGAATTTTCCTTTTGGGGTTTGGGTTAGATTTTGGAAATCACCAGATTCCTGCAAACTATTAGCAATAACCAAATTTGCAGATCCATCTTTTTGTATTCTTTAGCTGCTGTTTTCTCTTTTTTTTTATTTCTTTTTTTCTTTTTTTTTTTTTTTTTTTTTTGAGGCATTGAAACTTCTTCTTGAGCCAGTCTTTTGGGCTTGTGCTCTAGCTTGAGGGATCACCCTACTTTTGGGTCTAACTCTGTTTCTTCTGGCTGGCTTACCAGTTATACGTCTGGACAAAACAACAAAACACAATTTGTGGGGGCAAAAAGCAGTTAACTTACAATACCATTGAGAACATTATTATTAAACATTGAAATTATAAAAAGAAAATAAAAGCCTATGTGTTCATTAGTGAGGATGAAATGTTTAGTGTTCTGTCAGAAGTGAGAATTATATACTTCAATTAAGGTCACTTGTTTTTTTTTTTCCCTTATACTCTCTTGTACACACCAATGTTTTTTTCAGAAGCAAGAAATCTACAGTTTCATTATTCTTTCAGATAATTGGAAGAAAAGGATGAGCATACACGTTTTCTCAAACAGCTTGTGTCTTTTTGAGCAGTTGCGTGTTACTCTGTTCAGTCAAGCCCATGATTTTTACCATTATTACTGGTATGCAAGCGCAGGAACTTTTAGTGCTTTGCTGTACCTTGCTACAAGTAACATTTTTTTTTTCTTCAAAGTAGAAAAGACAGATTAACCCTTTATTAAGGTTTATATTCCTGCTTTCTGAAACAAAATATTCACTTACAGATT
Source organism: Protopterus annectens (assembly GCF_019279795.1). NCBI lineage: Eukaryota > Metazoa > Chordata > Ceratodontiformes > Protopteridae > Protopterus > Protopterus annectens. The sequence continues at coordinate 1,034,035,810 of NC_056744.1, forward strand.
TAACACATACTAGCATTACACCTGGAAGGATGCATGCCCCGCGGACTCCCATTGAAAAGTAATATTGTTATAATGATACCATGAAATGCTTGAGAAAGATCAAACAGTTCCACGTTACGTTGTTAGCTTGTTTTACTAGTTTTTTCCTAGTAATTATATACTCTATCACTAGTTTTACAACTTGCTTCTTTGTTGTTGAGCCTAGCTCTTTATAGAAGTATTCTTTATAGTATAGTAAAGCGGCCCATATTTCAGTTTATAAGGCTGTAACTGTATTTCTCTACTAGTAAAGTCTAAATGGATATATCTTGTTTATTGTTATGTTTTTTTTTAATATATGCTGTAAGGCATTGCACCAGCTGTGTAATCTCAAAGGAAAATCTATTGTGTCTTGCTTCCTTCTTCTTTATTCTGTCTGACTTCCTATATTACTTCTGACACTGTGACTTGTATACATGTATATTAATTTTCAACTGGAATGTCTTATTTCTATGGGCATGAAGAGTTATTCACCCCATGTTGCCTCAGAGTGTTTTTCACAGCATATTCTTCTCTCTCCATTTAACTCTGCACTTCCATTCATTTTCATAACACACGTGATAATTCCGTTAAAACCTTTACTGCTTTTCCTCTTCCCACCACAAAATGCCTTGTCACATCCTGTGTGCTGCTGAATGCAAGGGGTAGAAAAATTCTCACCCCATTCTTTTCCTATTGCCTTGCTTTTCAACTGAAGCTCCTCTACTCCTTTTTTTCTTACTATCTATATGCCCTTTCACTAGTTTTATAACTTGAGTCTTTCCTGTTGACTCCTAGCTCTTTATAAATGTATTCTTCATAGTGCATAAGGCTTCCCATATTTCAGTTTAGAAGGCTGTAACTGTGTTTCTCCTTTAGCAAAGTCGAAATGGATAAAGCTTGTTTATTGTTATTGCTTTTTTTAACATATGCTGTAAGGCATTGCATCAGCTGAAGTAAAGGCAAACTATTGTACTTATTTTTCTGTCTCCCTCTTATAGTCCCTCTTTAAATTGTTGGCATGTTTTACTCTATAGCTGGGCACACCCCCCCCCCCCCCATTACAAGTAGAAGTTACTCATTCTCTGCTCACTACTTCCTTGAACTGAGGAATAGTAGAAATATCCTCACAACAGAATTTAAAACTGTTACAGTCATCAACAGAATGGAAGATAAGCTCAAAGAAGTTTAAAACAAATCAGGTGATTATCCACAACCTTGACTGTAGCATAGGGCCTACTTTGGTTATGAGTATATATATTTTTTTTAACATTAACTGTGCAGTCATTGGCATTAGGTACAATACCTCTTTGGTATATATGATAAACTTTGTTATTATTAGAAATTTGTAGTGACTGTCAGTACCTTATGCTCTGCTGCTCTGTCTGAAAGGTACCCTTCCTATATCACACCACACCCCCAATAGAACATATTTTTTCCCCAGTGCAAGGCATTGTTCTTCCTATTTGAAAAATTCAGTAAAACAAATATGGAATAAAAAATAAGACATCCCACTCCCATTCACACCCAAGTAGCTATTGAATAATATGGGCGATAGGTGTGCTCTCCTTCTCTGAGTTATCTATACTCTCTTACTTACTAAGAATACCATTTCCTAACTGATGATATTCTAAACCTAGGCCATTTATTTTGATACTGCTGTCATGTCACAGTTGTGCTTTGATATTACATTTAATGTGCATTCTTGCTAAACATCTGTAGTGACAAGGATAAGGTGTACATCTTTTCTTTCAGGTAAACTCTGCCCACTAACCTATTATTTTCCTTTACTTGGGCACTCCTACTCTTGATTATTTCTGGCAGAAGTCTCAAGGCTGGTTGGGGATTGAAACCTGGTCCATTCACCCTTATTATGGTCGGGCTCATTCTGCTCACCTACCCTGCCCAGTTCTCACCCTCCCCCATCTACATTTATACTAACCTAGCTCCTTCTTCTTCCTCTCCCTAGCCCCCTCCTCTTCATACCACATTTACTTATCACCTATCCTTCCCATCAGTTAATAACATATCCCAACTCTTCCTGTTCCCCTCATGTCCCTCCTTTGCCCACCCACATCATACATCCCTTACACTATACATACACACACAGATATATATATATATATATATATATATATATATATACATATATGTATTCTGTTAGCTCCACCCAAGTCACTGTTTATAGGAACATACTACAGCTCTCATTAAGAAATAAGGACAAATTACAGCTCTCATCTAGAAATAACCTTGCTCACAGCATCCACCCCAACCCTGGCCCTATCTCTTTACCCATCTTTTCTTCTCCCTCATCTCCAAACATCTCCACATTTCCACTGAAACAATTTACTTCAAATCCCTAAACATCCAAAGCATGGTAAATAAAATCACTGAATTCCATTTATGGATAGCATAATATAAGCCAGATACTATAGCACTTTCTGAAACTTGGCTAAAATCTCACATAAAATACACAGAAATCTTTCTCCTAGCTATGAAATAAGTCATGCTGACAAACTAAAAGAGAAAACATGTGTCTTTGCTATCCTCTTCCTTACCTCTCTTCCTGTCTCCTCATATTCAAAAATGCTCCCAAATTTCAAATGGTAGCATTATGTAACACACAGTTCAGATTGAATGACCAAGAAAAAAAAATCTGTGCGTAGTTGCTCTTTATATTTCTCCAATTAAGAACATCCCAATACTTGAAGATATCCTTCATTGAGTCTCAAATAATGTCCACAATGAAACTGTTATTCTTGGAGATATTAACATCGAATGGCAACACTTTATACTTAAATTCACCACTACTATCTTTAACTTGCATGGTTTCTTACAATTTATTAATACCCAAACACAACTTAACAAAATTCAAATCTCTGAGTGTGCTTGACGGGATTTTGGTCTCTGATCCAACTACATGCAATTCACTCAATATCCTTCCTGACACCCTTAACGATCACCACCCTACATATGTCCTTAGAATTGTTATCCACAATATCCAAACAATACCTATATGAGGAAAACCAAAACCTCTAAAAATTCAATGCCAATGTGTTTACAGATATCCTAAAATTCATGAACTTGTCCACTCTCAAAACACACCAATAAATGAAGCTGTTGATAAATTTAATACCATATTTTAAATGATCTAACCTTCTCAACCCCTCCCCCCCAGAAAGAAAGGAGTAAATTCCGACTATGGTCCATGTCTCACAATTCAAACTTATTTGAAATAGAAACAAAGTCTGGAAAGAATTTCAAAATTCCAAAACCTGTCAGAATTACCAGCTATTCAGAGAATTTTGCAAATACACATACACAAAAAAGGTCCTTACTGATAGGAAACATTCATTCTCTTATATTCAAAATAATCAAAGACTGAATTCAAAAATGTTCTTGTTCTCTGTTAAGAAATTATTATACCCTGGAACAAATACTGTCCTCAGCCCACCTTGTCTGCTCCCCTTTAGGAATAGCTATTAAATATAATTCCTACTTCATAGACTGTATATTTGCTCTTAATTCAAACTCACCTTCAGCCCTATCTGAACAAGGACATCTTCCCTCCCTTAACCCCATATTCTTTTTAAAATAAGTCTTCATCTCCTTCATCAACAAATTACTAAACAAATTCAAACTGTGCTTCCCCTTATTAGACAAGCTCCCTCCAAAATACCTTAAGTTCGTCACTGACTCCATTGCTTATCCCAACTCAATTCACATCAACAGATCACATCTTGAATCCTATATCCCCACACTATGGAAAAGATCCTACATAACCCCCATTCACATGGATGGCAACACCAATGTAGTATCCATCTTTAGACGTACTGCAAAATTACGCCCCCCTCTAAACTTCTTGAAAAAATGCATACATAAGCAACTTCTTCAATACCTAATCCAGGACAGCTTCCTAACCCCCTACACAGTATGGTTTTCAACACATACATAGTACTATAACTGTCCTTACAGCTTTCATTGACATTAACAAGTCCAGAGATAATCATAAGCTAGTATCATCCATCTTCTTAGACTTATCAAAAATGTTCAATGCAAGTCTGCCATAATAAACTCCTATCAAAACTGTATATCCTAGGCTTCTCTGTCTCATCTGTAAACTGGCTTTCTAGCTATCTAGCTGAATAACAATGGTCAGTTAAATGACTATCTGAAATATCCCCTTACCTCCCCACTCATACTGGCATAGCACAAGGCTCCATACTTGGTCCTCTACTTTTCACTATCTTTCCTAACAACCTCTCAGCCTCAAAGCAAGCAACCCTTATACAATATGCAGATGATTCCACCCTTATCTGCTCAAAAAATGGCCTCACACATCTTCAAACCATCACCATGACTGTCTGTAAAGCAATGGAGTCAGTGACTAGGCTCTGAGACAACCAACTCCTGCAGTATTCAGAAAAAAATGAATTACTATCTTATACCCTTGAAAAGAACAATTTTAAAATCACATCCCTAAACAATACTATAGAAGTCCTCTACCACACCAAAATATTAGAAGTTACCGAATATGACAATTTAAAGTTTCACCTCTACATTTGAAACTCTATAAAAATCATCAAAAACATGGAATGCTTTGCCACATGAAAAATTCCTTAACAATCACCCTGGATTACCTCTACCTAACACCTATCTCCTACCTTCTCTACTATATGGCTCTCCTGTCTTCTTGACCAACTTTCAGTCTATTTTAAAATCTAAATTGGGACTATGTTATAACAAATTTGCAGGATTTGCATCAAATCTGACATATCATAGCCATCACTGCTCTGCTCTTAAATCTTGAAACTGGTTTGAACTTCCTCATTACCTAACAATTTCTCCAAACTCACAAAACAACCCCTCATTAACTCCAGCCATCTGCGATATCCTCCATCTCTATCTTCCAAATCACCCCCTCTGTTCTACAGAGAAACAGCTACTCAACATCTACAAACCAAAAAAAAAAAAAAAAAAACCTCAGACAAATTTTATACTTGTATTCCGTAGCTAAAGCTTGGAATTCCATCCCAATCCACATTAGATCAGTTCCTAATCTTCAGACATTTAAGTTCACCCTCAAATAATCCCTTACCACCACTTGGCTCTGCTCCTGATGTGCGCATGTCTAAATATTCAGATCTACAATTGGTCACAACTCTGTATTCTTACTAATATTCCCAACACTTATCTTCAGACTTGTCCATACTCCTTATTCTCCTTTTATACGTCCTCCCCATTCTCCTTTTATACGTCCTCCCTAACACTACTTAACCTAACAGTGTCACACTTCTTAACCCGTAATAACTTACTCTGTCTCATTCTCATCTTTCAGTTATGCTACACATAACTTTCTCTACTTATACTTGCTTTTTTCATCTGCAACAGTATATTAACTCTCAACTTATTGTATGATTGAAGCTTTTATCTTCTTCTCCACTACTTGCTTTGAGATTGAAACTTTTTTCCTTCTCAAGAAATTCTTATAATTCTTGTAATCTAACTGTATGGTGCTCTGTATGCAGAAATATCTAACAACTAACATATTTCTTTGTATTTGTAAATTATTGCTTTGAATCAATTCACATGTATCTACTTACTTTGTATATATGAATTATTTATTTGTAATTGTGGTGCTTTTTTCCCTGAGCCTCTGCTAAAAATTGGCTTTTTTTGGACAAGTCAGACTTTCCTGGTAAACAAATGTCAGTAAATAAATAAATAACATCAATAAAAAATAAATTGAAATGCATTTCTCTAGCAATACTGATTTTCAACTATAATTGTTTACAAATTTCAAGTTAAGCTTTAATGTTCCAAAACTTCCACAGATAAAACAAAATACCTACTATCAACCCAGTTATATTCCTATGATAAAGGATGGGTAAAAGTATTTACATCTTAAATATAAAGTGGAAATACAAAACAATCACATAATTCACTTTCATAAGACTTCTAACTGATATTATACTAATTATTTTTTCTTATGTTAACTTATTCTCTGTTTCTATAACCTTTAATCACACCACTGCCAAACAGTAATCAAGGAGTCTCAATCCTCATCACTGGCAGCAGTGGGGGATGTTCACTGAGACGATAACAGGTACACACACAGTATTTCTAGATGCAGCTCTCTGCATCAAGTGCAATTTCCCTTAAGAGGACACAGAGATCACAGTCAATCTGGGGCTGGTTTCTCCCTCTTCCTCCAGATCCCCAATAAGACTCCCCACTGGCACAGCTACAGAGCTGAGATCTCAGCTGAGTGACCAAGCCAAGACCTCCTGCACCCTCTCTGTCCAACTAGTGCTTTGCGTCCCTGCCCAAGTAGCTGACACAAACCCACTCTTTGAGGTTTGATTTACACACACACACACACACACACACACACACACAAACACACACACACACCTGGGAAAGGCTGGCACAGGTTTACTAGCTATGCCCCCTTTTGCCCAGACTATAAGGTAGTTACCACTGCCACCAGTCACTCCTTATCAGCTACTTTAGGGCCCTTAACAAAGTGTCCAATTTTACTGTGTAATATTAATACTAATACAAATGGTAGTTTGATCAAGAAGAAGGCTATTAGGAGTGGCCCACACAGTGTCATAAATATGCAAACAATCTCCAAACTTAAATATATCTACACAAATCAGCCACAATGAAAGGTTTAAATATATTTAATAATAAATAAAATAAGAACTAGAAAATACTCAGTATATATATTCACAGTGACAACAGAGTTCAAAACCACAGGAAACATTTAAAATAACATTGCAGTACAGGCTCACACAAATAAAGAAAAACAAATCTAAACTAAGCTTCACCATATTCCTGACTGTGTCTAAGAAAGTTATATTGTTCCCTAGAAACTTTCTTCATTAGAGCAAGGCAGATGTAGTGAATGGTTCTTGTTGTCAGGTCTAAGACTGAATACAAAATGTTCTGTCTCACTTAGAGACTTCTCAAAATAATATCTAAAATATTATTGCTGACACAGCTTGCAGAATGTCATCATTTCTGGTCATCTGACTTCAAATTCTCAAGCAAACCCCCATTGCTGAAACAGGCAGTATTTAGCATCTACCTGTAAAAATACTCATATAAGGGATTTTGTTCAGATCTTTTGGCAGATGCTGGAAGTCATGAAACAATCGTATTCCTTCATGCTTCCAAAGTCGCAATTAGTTCACCCCAGAGACAATACATAAAGCTTCCTAGTACAGACTTTGTGTCTCTTGCTGCACTGAAACCTGTCAGCTAGCCTCTTTATGGCCTAGCCTATAAAATAATTTAATTTCAGATATTTCTCTAAAGTTTGCTGGACTGAGGTTACCCCTCCAGTTTCCTCTGTTAACATATACAGTTATACAGTTAGTATGTACATTTCTGTTCTCTTTCAGTAGGGCACACTGTGGATACATTTTAAGCACAAGCACTTTACAAATACCTTTTCAACACAAATATCTGTACAACCCAGTCTGATATACACATGACATACATTCTAATGCATTTGTGACACAAGCATTTTATATGGTATACAGTTCTAATTCATTTGTAATACCAGCATCTTGTATAAATTAGTTTGATATTCACAAATGAGATATAATTATTTACAAAATTCCAGCTAGCGGTGCTGGTAGTATCTCCTTTTGTCACACACCACCATCTCCCAAGCTAGTCTTCATCCCAGCTTATTCTCCTAATGGTAACACTCCATCAGAAATTCTGATCTGCTTAAATAGTGAAAACTTGAATATACATGTATGTCTGTGTCCATCAGGTAGCAAAAATGCCTTATATTGTTTTATTTCGCAATATATATAAGCAACTGTCATAACAGTTATCTTCAGTGTTTTTTCCCCTCTTTGCCTGCTTTAATATGATATATCTTTGTACAAATTGTCTGTTATTTTCGAAATGTATAATGTAGAGCTTTTCTTTCTGGGACTCTGATGAAAAGAGGCAATTTGCTCAGCTGAACCATACCAATCAACAAACTCAAATAACTAACTAAATAAATAAAATAATACTGCACTTTCAAAACAATGATGTATGCTCTGTACCACCTGCATTACTTTGTAAACAAATACAGTTTTTATTCATTTCTATCATCTCTACCTCCCTGCAGACTCCTTTCATGCCTATAATCTAAGGTGCCTAACATTATCTTCATGTTGTACTTGTATTCTCTGTTTTCCCATTTGATTTCTTTCCCCAGCAACCTTAGGACCTACGACCACTTACCATACTATCGTTAGTGAAACTTTGCCATCTGCTGATGTATATTCATCTAAAACAGTGCACTTCAAAATCTTTCTCATATACCACACCTAAAAATTGTTAATGCCTCCCCTTATAATGAAATAGTACACTTTACATATCATGAAAACACTTCAGTCAGTAGACTTAAGCTTCATAAACCAAAGCAGTGGTGCTAACCTCCTGCCTTGCACTTATATGGTGCTTTACTGAGAAGAAAGTAGAATGCTATATAGCTGCTATACAAACACAAGGTGGGATTCAAATCTCTCAGAAAGTGTGAAATGACCAGGGCAAAAACATATATTTTACATGCGAAAAGTAATGTAGTTCTAAAATTAACCAACAATCTATCAGAACTTGGTGAGCACAAAATATTTGGACAATGGCTCTTAACTTTTCATTAAAAGATTATGTAAAATTTAATGAAAGCCAACATCTAATTTAGATGCAAATGTTTGCAATGTCCTCACTGCTGTAAGGCAATAAAAGTCATCAGCATGGACACTGAAATGATGATGAAACTGCACCAAAGAAAGCTGTGTACAAAGTGGAATTATAAGATGGTTCAGAGAACAGAAAACCTATGGGTGCTGTAACTGATATGAACTGGCAGTGGATAATTTCCTTCTCTAGATCAATCATTTAGAGTTCTTCTACAAATGCCACTTTGGACAACAATAGTCCTAAGTGCCACCTACACCATAACATTTGAGTATGAGTTTTTAGGGGGTTAACTTCCCCTATGGCACCCCACATACTTGGCAATGCCCCTGGCTTCCCCTTCATTTTAGAATCAGCTCCAAGGTCAATGCACATTGGATAAAAGTTTTTTTTTTCCTATGAAGTGTTCACCTTCATTCAGTGTGAGAGCTGACCAGGTCTAGATTTTCTCACAAGTGATCCTTATACCTTTAATCTACTCAATAACTATTTTTGAATGTGAAGTGATTATAATTAATTTGCTGCATTTTATCAATGAATAAACATTTTGACTATATGCATTACCTCCCTCATATCACTAATAAATTAGACAGGCAGACAAATCATAGAGGCTTCTCAGGGAATAACAAGGCCTACAAAACTCTGTTGTTCAATGGATACCCACTGTGTTAACAAATTATTTATTAATTTGATGTCTGGGTAGGTAGTCTGGTCTGACATGACCCTTTCCAGCTACAAACTGTGACACAACATGACACACATTTGAATGGGTTTAATACAGACATGTGAAGGGACAAGATAAAATGTAGATGACTTATACAAACGTAGTTTACATGTAATATATTTACAGTATTTTGCAGAATATTCTTGTTAACAATAAGTAGTGATAAAAATACTAATGAGCCATTCTAAACTTTTATGGGTTATCTGCCTAAACTGTATAAATAATCAATTAACTCTGTAGCTTTTGTCTGAAAGAAAGCCTCATATGAAAGTAATCAATGTCATATTTTCAAAATTAAAACAAATTACTGAATGTAAGGAGAGAAAGTTAGGATACTTCATACAGATTGCATTGTAGACTTAGAAGCCTAGGCGTAGATTAAAAAGAGCAAATGAGCAAGGCTAGCTCAAGTACATAAACTAGGAATCCAGGGCAAAGTCAGACAAAACTGACCATAACATATACAAGATCTACATTAATATAATTATTCTGCAGTGAATCTGAAAATTTTGTTTTAAGAATATGAATTTCTGACTTTCCATTACTTTTCTATATATGTTAATGAGTTTGAAATCAGGATCTGTAAATGGGCAGTGGGGACAGAACGATGAGTTTCTTCAGCATCCACTGCATGCAGTATTGTATGCCTTTGAATTTTAGCGTGCACAGTCTGCCTTCAAAGTGATTATGTATCAAGAAAGCCTAATTTATAACAAATGAGACTGGATGCAGAAGGTAAAAGTAAAGTAATGCAGAAGCTAACAAATGGCTGTGTAGAGAAAAAATTGCTTTGACAGCCATACAAAAAGTAGACAGGAGGCAAGCAAAGAAACTTGTTGAATGAATAGTCTTGGCAACAATGGCCAGCTGTCAATATGGTGGTATTAATGTTAGATCAGTCACCAAGTGACATTAATTATGAAAAGTATATCATTAGCAGTGAACTCTATAATTCATGGTTTATTTACCTGGTATGTGCAAGGAAACACATATAATCAAATGATAAAAGTGTGTTTGCATGAACTACATTTTAGATTCTCTTCTTGAACAAGATGAAATGTTCCCTAGCTTTGGTGGAGGCACAGACTTGTAAGAGACTGGTTCTCTCTTTGACATCATTTTGTTGATTTCACAATTATGATTTGTCCCCATTCTTAGTTACAGCTGTTTATTACTATTCATCAGTTATCTTTTCTTACCAGTGCTGAACTATTTTGTTGCATAAACAGTGCATTTGCTAACAATTATACACATTCCCAGTCTGTTTACTGAATGCTCATTCTGTTTTTGACCATCCCTGTCATATTGCCTGAAGACAGAGAAATGTACCTAAGCAAGCACGTACTGATGTTTGTTACATAGATGTACTGAATTCTAATATCATTTCTCATTGTGCATTTGCTGAAATTTTCCTGCATCTCAAGACATTTTAAATCTTGCATATTGTTCAATATAATTTGATTTACCTTCAAAAGTGAACAAGCAAATGTAATGTGTAAAAAACATATTTCATACTATTGATTATTCTTTGTGTTTTATTTTAAAGTGCACATTAACATTATTTCCATTTTCATGTCTTAGTCCTCTTTATACTGATAAACAGTTTATGAGTGTATTCCATTTTACAGCCTCATTTTGCTAAATCAGGAGTAACTGAAAAAAGTAACTGAAGACACATTTGACTGAAAACTTATATTGCAGAATCATGTTTCACAGAAAACCGCATTTCTGTAAACATGCCTTAAAAACTATTTTTTTTGCAGATGGGACAAGCTCCCCTCTGTTCCCCCCATGTGTGTGTGTGTGGGGGGATCTTTGGTCCCTACACTATACTAATTCCATGGCTGTACAACAATAGAGAAAAGAGAAAAATACAGTCCCAGTGAATCTACTTGTACACAAGCAAAAGACAGTTCAGCAGTGACTCTTCATAGACTTCTATCATTTTCAATGAATTGTGATAGAACCAAATGTGATTTCAGTCAAATGAGCTTTTAGTCAGTTTTGTATGTTTTGATTCAGCAAAATTAAATTCACTGAAATACATTGCCACCTCAGTTTACATTTCTTTTCTAATTGTTGATTTATTAACGGATAAGGTTTGGCAGGATTAAATATTTAGGCTGATTTCAGTAATAGAATCAATTGCATGAAATGCAAAATTTGTTTAATTTATTGGTATGATAACCAGTAAGCCCACTAGAGGAAATATACATTTTCATGAACTAACCAGGAGCACTCTCCGATTAAATGTCTTGTTCAGAGTCACACAGTAGACCAGCAGAGGCTGAGGGATTCAAACCCTAGATTACAGACAGCAGCTCATCAACAGCTTTTATCCTTAATTCTCTTATTATAACGATATCTTTAGGTTGTGTTCAGATTTATTAGTTTCATAAAGAATAAAATTGTTGAAATAGTGTTGGCCCTTTTGACTTCAATTATCACGTATATTTAGACAATGCATGGCATTTGTACTGAAGCTGGAATTACTGTTTTATTTTTGAGATGCCATTTTATAAAGACACACATACAGAGTTTTGTCTTTAAAATATACAGTAGAGGATTCAGCACCTGTGATTAGAAGAATTTAAGAATGAATAAAAAGGAAACGTAGAATAATAAATTCAAAGTTGTAAAACCTGAGTAGAAGATTATGAAAAAAATAGTAATCCACTGTCAGGTTCACTACAGGCACTCTAGTCCCTAGCAGTCAAAAACTACTATCTCAAAGTCAGGGACTCAACAGCATTGTAGTTTGGTTAGACTGTTGCTTACGCTTAAACTAAAATGTAAGTTCTGACAAGCAGCTATGGGAAGCATACCTCTCAACTATTCAGATTTTTGCAGAATATCCAGATCTTTGCCTCATATTTTTGGTCTCTATTTCATAAAGTTTATGTTCTTCTGGCAAATTGCTCAGGACTGAAGTCATTAAATAATGACACATATTTGAGTTTCAGATTCTGTATCCTTCAGAAAATGCACGCTGATGAAAAAACTGTTATTTTAGGAACCCCTTAAGTGTATAAGAGCAATATTTAAAATCTGTCCCTATTTTTGAGCCTTTGTCTCCTCATTATGTTTGTCTTCACCCAGATTTCTTGAGCTAAGAGGTTGAGCAGTATGCAGTGGGAGGGGGTGTAGGATTAGGGAATAGGAGGGGGTTTAGGGTTAGGTAGCATGAGGGAGGGTTAGGGTTGGGAAGTGGGTGTTGGAGTTTTATGTTTAGGGATCAGAAAGAGTATTTTAAGGTTATGGTTACGAAATGACCTGGGAATTTAGGTTGAGGGATGGGGTTGGAATCTTAATTTTAGAGAGCGATTGGGGACTTTAGGTTTGAGGAGGGCAGTAGAGGTTTATGGTAAGGGACTGAGGAGTAGGGTTAGGAACTGGATGGGAGTTTTAGACTTAGGGTTTAGGTTTTGGAAGGGGTAAGTAGTTCACAGGATCGGGTGTTAGGAGGGCAGACATGGAAGGTTGGGCTAAAGGGGGTTAGAACACTTGTTTTTTTGAGCAAATGGCAGCAAATAGGTGTACTGCAAGCTACTAGCACACAAGCACCTGTAATAGACCCTAATTCCACAGTATACCACATTTATAACTTAGAATGTTTTACTTTTGAAAGCATTGACATTTATCTGTTTTGTTTTGATGTTTACACTACATTTGTACTACATGTATGTATTGTGACTTTAGATATAAACATTTAATGTATGTGCTCTGTTTTCAGTTTTTGAGTATCTAATATTTCCTTCTAGAAATGTATCAAACATCACCATTCCAAAATCCTCCTTCTACAAGGCTTGATACCCTGCTGATATTGTTATACTGCTGTATGCATTAGGATTCTGCCCAGTTCATTATATACATTACAACATTTGTGAGAACCAAAAATTCTGTTCACATTGTTTATATTCAATAGCTCTGTGTTAACAAGATTTTTTCCCCTGGGTCTCGTTTGTACAAGAACTTTACTCACTAGGAAAAACCTAGGCACCAAAGCTTAAATAATTAAGTATAATTTATTTATTATTTCATAATTAGGTAAGAAAGTTGGTCCACTGACCTTTTACAGCCAAGTGCTGAGCCACAAACCAAGGGCAATGCAACTGTGTATTGACAATTTAGTGTAATCATATCAACCTATATGTTTATGGAAAGTGAAAAAAAAAAAAAACAGAATTCATAGATAAAATACAGGTAAGAACAAGGAGGACATACAAACTCCACACAGCCAGTGACCAGATGTAAAAAATGAACTTAGACCCATGAGACAGGTGTCTTAACAATAAGGCATTGTGTGAATTATAAAGATTTGAGAGACAATTGGCAGTTTAGAATTATAGGTATTCATGATTGGTTTTCTTTTCTTTTCAATAAGGATATTTATTTAACTGCTGCACATTAAAGATAACCATTTTAGATGCATGCACCTTACTGATACTGCATATATTACTGTTTATAGGATTGTTGTAATTTAAAGCTATAATGTTCAGAATTAATCATAATGTGTAAAAGTATGGGCCGGATTCATTGATAACTACATTAAGTGTGGTGATCGTGCCAACATGATAGAGAGTTATGTGGCATTCATTAAGTAGCTCTAGAGCTGACAAACAAAGGAAAATGCCAGAATATGCTAATGAAAGTAAAAAGAGACAAAGTATATGGTAATTATCCAATGCAACATGGTGGAGCTATTCAGGAAGGTATAATGGAATTGTGTACATTCAGTGTAGACTTTTGCCATGTACACCAAAACTCTTTGAAATACAGACACAATTACACTTAGGGAAAAAATGTTAGGAGTTGCTGCTGCTATTATTATTCTGTATTTGCAAGAGGTCTTAAATCAGGGTGCTGCTGCTGCCAGACCTTGACAAAAAAGAAGGTTGCTTAGATCCTATTTGACTTATCATGGACTGCTTGAAGCAGAAATTGTTCAGAGATACAGGGTGAACAGGGAAACACTGGAGGAAATAAACAATCTCTGCTGCCTCCCCTCCCACTTAAGGCCCCATCCCACTGAAAACAAAAGTATGTTTAGCATTACATATACTAGCTACTGACACTTTTCAGAGCCTCACAGGGGATATATTAGTGGTGTCACAGGCTTCAGCCTCTAGAGTATTATATCAGTTTTTTTTTAAATACACTGCGAAAACATGCAAGGAAGCATATCTGATTCCCACAAACCCCATAGGAGAGGGCAAGAACCATGCAAGAATTCTGTGCAGTAGCATACTTCCCTGAAGAGTTGGGGCCATAGATTGCACTCACATAGAAATAAAAGCCCCACATGGGAAATAGAGAAGGAGGTATATAAACAGAAAAGTTTCATCTACAATATCTGTGCAGGTAATCCAGGCAGTTTCCATGATTCACACATATGGCAGACTTGTGAACTGTACACCAGGTTTACTATGAGTGACATTCTTCAAGGGCATCCAGTGGGGGATGTAGGTTATGCACTGGAGCCCTGTCTCATGGCACCCATGTGAAACCCACACAACCCCACAGAGTCAGGATACAACAAGGCCTACATTCATACTAAGAATGTCATAGAACATGTGTTTGGTTTGCTTAAATCAAGGTTCTGGTGTCTACACTCATCAGAAGGTACACTGCAGTATGACCTGGGCAACTCTTTTGAAATACTTACAATCTGTGCCATGT